>NC_081442.1:11095635-11114838 GCF_007210705.1 Tigriopus californicus
TCTATCATCACCCATTCGTGGTTTATATGAAGTTTCATTTCTTGATTCGTAGGCACACTGATTGGGATTTTCTCTCAAATCAAAACGGGAGGAGAGGAGGTCCGTGAGCGCGCCTTGGATTTCCTGCTCCGAAAAATCAAAGCCGATGGAAATGCTTTGTTAAATAAAGAAGCCGAGGCGATTCTTCTCCAAGAAATCAAGGGCTCTCTTAAAGTAAAAAAAAAAACAACTCATCAGACCCCACAATCGGAAACAATAACCCCACGAACTGTTATCGTTCATTTCAGAATTGCACAGCAGAAGAGTTTCACATGTTCATGAATATTCTGGACCAAACGAGCATTCCCAAAATGCTGAGTGGACAGGCTCAATTATTACAATTGGCCACTTTAATGGCTGATATCGACAAGCCTTTTGACCCCGAGGACACGGAATGTGTGGGGAAGTTTGTGGAATGTGCCAAGACTGCCTCCAAATTTCTTTCGGTAGGTGGTGAAGATTTTTTAACCAAAAAAAAAATTCTTTCGGTAGGTGGTGAAGATTTTTTAACCAACAAAAAACACAAATTAATAGTCAATCATGGGTGGTTATCTTTGTTTCAGTCTCAAGTGAAAGGCACGGATTTCTGCTCGTACATTTGCTTGGAGATTCTGCCTCAGTTTCACTCGATTGAAGACGCGAATGCTCAATCGCAAATACTCAAGATTCTGGCCGAGTGCTCGCAAAACACGGCCTCATTGAAAGAGCCTTTGAAGGCCACGCAGAACATATTTAAGAAGCTTCTAGATTACGTGCCTTTGCCTCCGGCCGATGCGGCTGAAAAAGCTGGAATTGAGACGCCGGATTTCGAGTTCACCAAGGTGGAATGCCTGTTGTCCGCGTATCATAATGTTGGCCGCGAATCGCCCGAATATTTGACAGGAAACCCAGAGAGATTGGAGGACTTCAAGGTAAGAAAGGCTTGAGCGAATCAATCCTTGGTGTTAAGGCAGAACATCTCGAAGATAGGATTGAGTGAGGCTCAAAATGAAAAAGAACCTTCACGTTGTTCAAAGAGAGACCTGCTTTTGTGCATATTTTAGGGCATAAAACAGAGTGTTGGGAAGCAAATTTCAACCATCTCTAATAGAGGTGTGTAAAGTACCGGATCGGATGTCAGTTGTGTGAGTTAGTCAGGCTGCGCCACAATCGTGTCAAGAACTACCATGATTGTAGCACATCGAGTGCATCCAAATTTTTCATGACAAAATTGTTCGCCATCTTAGGAAATCGTTCGACAATTATTTCAAACCATTTAAGTCCAACATTCGTTTCATGAAGATGAAATTATATGGCAAGTGACAAAAATATGTAGAAATACAAAAAAACATATTTATGGCCAACATTTTGTCATCAGTAAGAAGTGTGGTGACACTTTCTTCATGGTAGAACCAGAGGGCGCACTAATATGAAATCCCAATGCTTCACACTTCTCTATAGTGAACCACAACACTAATGTCGTGAATTAGTACTTCGGAAGCAAGTATACGCATTGCGTTCTAATACAAATGAGACTAGCCCTAGGTCGCTGCAAATACATATTTCAATTGTCCTATATTGTGATGGGAGTGTTGAGTGCAAAAGCGTTTGCCCTTCCATCGCTTTAAATATGGCAACCTCAAGGAATTTTCATTGCTCTTGATATTTGTCTTGGCTTTAGAGGGAATTGGAAGGCATTAGCGTCGTAAAAGTTTCTTGATCTATGCCATTACCTTTTCAGAAACGCCTTACCTACTTTGCCCGTTGCCTCAAAGTATACATCAAGAAGCTCAATGACTTCCTACAACAATCTGGCAACAAGACCAAGCCCGAACACGCCCTCAAAGCTTTGGCCCTTAAATGCACAACTAACATCAACACCCTCATACTAGATCTGATGAGAAACACGCCCATCTACAAGGCCAAGATCAGCCTATCTTGGATTGAGGAGCGAAAAGTGCCAACCAAGCGGCCGATTACAGCCGTGACAACGGGAAACGGAGTTCAAGTCAACAAAAAGGCCAGAAAGTCATTCGACACGTCCGAAATCCGATCCAAGGCCAAATGGCAGGAAAAGGGGGGTAAAGTGTACACTCCCCCGACCGGAAAGTTCAGTTCCAAACACGGACAGTTCGGTGAGTTGTTGTTGGATAATAACTTTGAAAGGAGTTTCATGGGATAGAATTGAATAGAACTGTGATATTTACTTTGTAGATGCTAATGGCAGTAATGGAGGACGCCGAGGTGGATCAGGGAGAGGGCGTGGGGGCCGGGGGCGAGGGCGAGGGCGTTTCCGAGGAAGGAAGTCCTATTGAAGAGCTTGAGATTGGTTGTTGCGTAGTGCCGTGGTTCGGACCGGAATGCCATTTTTGCGTCAAGGACCCCGTTTAGGGCTCCCATCACAAGCTTTAAAGAGAGTACAAAATCAAATTCAAAACCCCTGAAAGGAGTGGCAAAACGTGACCCTGCCTTTCTGGGTCTCGGAACCAGGGCTGCTTTAAAACTCGTTCTTGATCTTGGGTCTTCACTTCTGTACCCCTTTTCGCTTGAATTGGAAGCCCTAAAAGAGGTTCGTTCATCAAGTTAAATAGCTGAATTTTTGGTTCGAAACCCATCGGTATTGTTTTGCCAGTATTGAAAACCCGATCCTACATTTTTGTAAAATAACCGTTCATACCCCAAGGCGTTTTGAGGGTGCTCATGTTTGAAATAAATAACTAATGCTTCACATCCAAGAAAAAGTAGGGCTACTGAAGAAGGTATTTGCTTATCCCACAATAAATTGAGTTTTAGCGGGTTATGCCAGAGGAGAAAGTCTTGATTGTTTGTTACTAAGGTTGAAAAATGGGATTTCTTTTACAATACAGAATCAGATTAGCATTTAAAGCAAATTACGATCTCTTCTGGCTAAAATGAATTGTGCTAAAACTTAAGCGAGCTTTTCTGGTGGAAGATTTTCAACAACATATCACCTCTCCGTTTAAGATACAGTCTCAACCACTTGACAATGGAAAGGGATGCTAGGGTTAAGAATCAACATTTTGTTTGCAAGTAAACGAATTAAAAGTTTTTCATTTTTCAGCTCAATCGAAAGACGCAACCATAAGCAATGCCCTCTTACAGTTCGCCATTTAACTAAGTAATAATTACAAGTAAATAAGCGAGCGCCTAATGTAGTTATCGATGAACGGTTTTGAGTTGGCATCATCAATTTCAGAGGCTATAGGGGATGTCAAGTAAAGGAAATTCAAGGAAAAATGTGGTCTGGCACCCTGATTTTGAGCATTTTGGGGAGAGAGAACTAAGACAAACATCACAGTCAACTCGCACCATTCGCCCATTGATTTTTCAATAATCGAGTGTTTTTGAGCGAGTTGTGTTACAAATCCCTACTAAATGATCATGTTTGGTGTTAATCAGTGAACGCACTATCAAATTGGCTCAGTACGCTCAATACCATAATGCTAATTGTCATGACAAGCGTGTAAAATGGAAAAAAATGTCAAAATCCAATGCATGCACAGTGCGGTTTGGCTAGGCACGTTGTCTTGGATTTTACTCCATGGAATAACGTCAGCTGTCCATGAACGCGTTTACTTGACTAGCCCTATAGCCATCTACTGTTCAGGAGGCTGTTTTCTTGAAAAGATAGCTCGTATACGCCTAATAGGGCGTTATTTCGGACGAAATTGGCATTTCAGTGTAGTGAAAAGGTAGTTAATCGTATATGTATTTATATTTGTTTTAACATGATGTATCTCCAAATTGCAATCCTTACTAACACCATTATGAATGGTTTTTTTTTTTCAATTTATGTACAGAGTTAGACATGGGAGTCCACGGGGTGAGGTGGCATAGCAGGGTGACCCTTTTTGAAGATATTGGAATTGTCCCTTTTTAAGGTAAGGCGCCCACTGCGGCCAGTTATTTCTGTTTGCCTTGACTACATCGATGGGTTCCTGACAGCTTGTCCTGAGGACTTCCATGTCTCAGTACATATACCCTATAAAAATCTCCTTTGTTGCAGGATGCCAGTTTTGGCCGGCCCTAGTCATAAAGAGTGAAATTTCGATAAACGTTATTCTCCACCGATTAGTTGGCGGTGCTCGTTTTCAAATTTGTGGCAAAATGTTAAAAGGTTTAGATAGAGACATTAGGGGTTATTAATATCGTGTTAGGTTAGGTTGGGTTAGGTTAGGTAAGGTTTGATTAGGTTTGATTAGGTCAGGTTAAGATTTAAAAAAGTAGCACCGCCAACTAATCGGTGGAGAATAACGTTTACCTGAAATTTCTCCTTATGAATTCAAGGCAAAGACTAGTTCCGAGAAGTGGTTCAAATCTCGGTCAAACTTTTAAGCAAACCATCGACTTTAATGACTATCTTTCTACGTCAGCCACATATTCTAAATGGTGGAAACAAGGACTTAAACTTGGAAATGCATTCATTTATGCAAAAACGAATCAATGCTTATTCCCTCTGGCACTTGGATCTGTGACTTTGGTTGAATGTAATAATTCATGTTGTTTGATCTGAAAGACTCGATATGTTGTCTAACCTTGGCGATTGATTTCTTTCCCAACCAGAGAGAATAAAAGCTAAGAGAGTTGTTCAACGGAAAAAAACGATCAACATCAAGATTCATTCCTGATTCTTGTTACATGGTTTTTTTCGGTCCATAATAATGCAATTTTTGTGAACTTCCTAACCACTACAGCAGTATGAAAATGAAATATTTCAAAATGTTACTTATCTTTATATTGATATATCACCTGATTGATCAACGAATAAGAGTTGACGAACCCTTAAATGTAGGGTTGATCCAAAATTTTGGTCAAAAACTTGTCCAAGTCTGACTTAAATCCTGCTACTGGATCAACACCAACATATGCCCTACGAATATTTGAATGGCAGTAAATTAAACAATGAAGGAGCCCAAGAAAGAAGAAGAGAAGTGAACTTCATTGTTCGAACTAGCCTGGATTCTCGAGGGCTTGAAGGTGCTCTCAAAACGCACATTAAGCCTCTACGGTCACTACAATTGACCCTAAATCCTGGGTTGGGACAAAGCTCATGGATACTTTTGAAAACGTACAATATCAGATACCTTTCGTACCTTCTCTGAGTACTGCACAATCCCAACCTTTCTAACCTCTCCCAATACGAGAGCTCTCTCATATCTTCAATGTTTCTAGTAAAACATCTTTGGACTTGCTCGACCTTTTGCAAACTTGCTGAACTCAATGGAGCCCAAATGGGTGAAGCATATTAAAGATGTCGCTGAACAACCGACTTGTACAGTTTTAGCATATCGTGGTACTAACTCTGGACAAAAGACTTGCTTTATGAAAGACAAATCTATCATGTTCTAGTATACTGACCACACACGGTGCTTATATTTTCCGGTTAAATGTTTGCTCAAATGCCAAGACCATCTAAATGCCATCTATAAATGCTTTTTTTTCCAAGAAGCAAAAGGAACAACTTTTGTGAAATACACATGTTAAAAAGTAGCTCAGATAAATGTGTTAAATCACTTAAAGCCCATTAAAATGCATCATTGTCAAAAACGTAGTCAATCAGTATTAAACTAAATCTTAGTTGTGTTTTCAGGTCAAATTTCATAAACTTCTATGTATGACATGCTTAATCATTACAACTTTAAGGTTGCGTTTTACGCTTTAAAATATCCAAAAATAGCCTAATTATGTTTTGCAATCAAATTTGATGCAAATGCAATCTTTGAAAGCGAGATATCTTGTCGTTTACTTCATGGATTCGAATAAAATTTTATTCCGAAACGCAACTAAGGTTACTCCCAACATATATTGATTACGCTTTTAAAAATATGATCTCTTTGTAGGTTTGAAGTGGATGAATATTCTAATCTGAGCTACAATCCAAGATGATTTTTTACAAAAGTTGTTCCTTTTGTTTCAATAACAACGAAAATCGTTATCAGAAGTCTTGACATTTGCAAGAAAACCATATCAGTATTGTGAGTAACACCGTGCACATCAATAGAATTCATCCTTTGCATGATTATCAACGTAAAAACTCAAGTCAAGGCAAGATTAAGTGATCTATCTGGATTTTGTCTATGCTTGGTCATTTTTGAATGTCTATCAATGTCGATGTTTCAAAAACATCTTGCATATTTCATGCGAAGTCTTCAAGAGAGAACCTAACTACCGTACGTCCGATGACTGATCCGTTTCAGTGCTCCATTATGAACTCAACAGTGAATGATACCTGGGACGAAGATGCATCGGATTTGTTACAAGATGAATATGATGATGGGTGGGTCTGGGACGACGCCACCTGGATCTTATGCTCATCTTTCATCATATTCACAATGCAAACAGGTAATTAATTCCACCCAGGCAAAACGAAGCCCGAATCATTCGATAACGCATTCAAAACCAGGTTTTGGCATGCTCGAGTCCGGATGCGTGTCATTAAAAAATGAAGTGAACATCATGATGAAGAACGTGGTGGATGTGGTTCTGGGTGGAATCACGTATTGGGCATTTGGCTATGGTTTCAGCTACGGATCTGGACCAGGAACGAATCCATTCTTTGGATTTGGCGATTGGTGAGTCAAATTCTATTTCAATTGTTCATCGCTGAACAACCACGAAATGATCTTGGAGACTTGAGCACTTATCAAACGTTTCCCGCCTTCAAACGATAAACCGGCAAGGAGGTTCTCACGCTCCTCCGAGTTCTGACAATTGGCGTAGACTTCCATCAAGTTGGCCAAGGTTGAATATTCATCGGCAATGGCCGAAGCCATAGGCCAAGTCACGCCATGTTGGCAGCAAAGGATTCGGGTGAATCCATCTTTGACGGTTAGGGGCTTGTTTTTCCTGGAGTTGTCATTGAACTCCTTGAAAGAGAGAAGGACGTGATCGGCATCATGGACAATGTTGAGATCCAAATCTTGGTGGGTCCAACTCCGCAAGGTGGCGTGACAGTACTTATCTTGGAGAAACCGGGTGGTCAAAGTTAGAAAAGCAACGGACTCTTTCAGGTCTTCCGTTCGCTTGATGTTGAACCTGTGAGGGAGGTAAAAGTAAATTGTTGTTGAATGTGGTAATTGGTTAGCATTATGGAAGAGGCTTTTATGGAAAGGAATTGAAATACTTAAGAGAACAAATATATGCTAGATAATATGCTTTGAAAAGTGCCAATTTGAGCTCTGTTCGTTCTTATTTATTGTTCGTGCTCATAATCCAGGCATCTTTTTGTGAAATATTGAGTTATTGAAGTTTTTCTTCAAAATTTTGACAATTCCGCCATAAAAGCTATCATCGTTCAAAGAATAATATTTTCCGCTTATAATGCACTCCATTTACCAGCCAATACAATAAACTCAAAAACTCAGTATTTTGGTTGTACTTCCCATTGGTTCATTTTAGAGTTCAACACAAAGTACTCATACGACATATTCCTTGTTATGGGAAAGCCACTAGGCCCTTCCACTTTTCAATCCCAATATATCTCTTGATGAGTCCAAGAATTAATGAATATCAACTTTTACCCTTCGACAGCGGATGTTGAGGCCATGGCTTGTTCAAGAGCTTGCAAGTTGAACTTTTGCCCGTTGGCGCCATTGGCCCAATATTTCATCTTCTTATTAAACTCTTCCACCAAATACCATCGATAGGGCAGGCCGCAATCCCGCAAGCGCGTCTTCTGTTCTTTATAACGCCCATCGATGATTGAATTCTTGAGATCGTCCATCCGCTTCCGCTCCACAATATAAGGCAAGACAAGTTCCCGGGGTTCTCTCTGACTTAGACGAGACGGATCCACGGTCACTTTTTCCTTGGCAATCCAAATGAAGTCCCCGACATGCAATTTCCGAGTCTCGTGACTCACCTAAAGTTAGATACACGTTTTGAATCACCTCTTGGCGTCTTATCAACGCATGTGAGTGAATGAAACAAAGAGAGATATTGGATTCAAAAGAACGGGGAGACGGAGCTATTAGTCTATTAGTCTGAGTGGGGAGCTCAGTTCAATTCACCTCCCCGAATCTTCTCAAGGAAGCACGCTAAATCGACGCCTTCAGACGGAAAACCCCAATCTGATACCGAACCAAGTAGATGCATCTCAACCTTGCCGATGTAGCGACCCTGATTCTACTTTATTTAATCGTCGGACCTTTACGGTCCGCCATAATGCCCAACAATATCTCAACTTCAGAAGGAACTGGCTTGACAACCAAGGACATGTTGAAGGCTTCCCCTAAAAATTGAATCCCTAAAAAATCTGGTCAGAATATCTTCCCCCGAGTCGTGTGCTAAGAATCGAACGCTTGAAGAAATTCGCTTCATTTCAATCATTTGGGACTCACTCCGTTGGCCGTGAGCTCCTTCAAAGCCGTGGCCTTTTTGTTCGATGTTCCACGGGCTTTTCCGCCTCCCCCACCCGTGACCTCCGCAAAGTCCACAATTAACACGATTTCATATTCTCCGGAGGGAAGGGTAAATTCAGATGGGTGATCATCTTCCTGGCCAATATCCTCCTCAGTGTCAATTAATTGCGGGGATCTTAGATCCATCACCCATTTGGGGATGCTGCTTTCTGGGATGAATTCTACCCCAGTTTTCTTTTTGGAGCACTTCCGTTTCTCGCCTTTAACCGCTTTGGCGCTTTTGACCGGGTTTTTGGATCTGGATGGCTTTGGTGGCAAGATTGCAGGCTCATCCTCGTCACTATCACTGATTGAGTGAAAGTTCCTTTCCTGAAAACATGGAAACAGGACAACATCATTTTCTGGTTAGTTATTTACCTCATAAATAAGCGTAGGATAGAAGGATAGTTTATTTAGGTCCAGTCAAGTGTTCACCCTTTTCAGCCATTTGGGGGCAAAATAACTTTTTTTCGCAATTTGTAACCTTTAAATAATCTTTACCCCAGCTATCAAAATTTCAGTGAAAAATTGTCTTTTGAGTAACATTTTGACATCTTATCATGCAGTATAAAAAGGTAAGAATAAGTAGAAATTTCAACGCAATAAACAGAAAAAAATGCTAGCCTTTTTTGTTTTAGGGAAACTCCTTCACTTTGCCTCATAAAAGTTTGCTTTGGCTAATTCTATCGTGCAGTTGAAAGCGAATATTGCACATTTCTTGATTCTTCTGACGCCATACCAATTATCTGCACTTTTTCCACTGCAGAGAGGGCCCAAAGTATTTTTTTCTCCCTATTTTTTTATCTCACCACTTTGGAAGGATCCACCCACGGTTTAGAAATAGATGTGTTCTGTCCAATTTGAGCCATAATCGAGTCATCTCCATCATCGAGGTCAAACCCATCATCAGTTCCGCGTCTCAAAATGGGGTCCTTCAATATTCATCTTTCTTGAAATAAATATGATCAAGTCAAATGGATGGTTGAAAGCTCTCCGAACCTGAGAAAATAATTTCGCTCGAGCAGAGAGCGAGGTCTTGCTCTTGGGGACAGCTTGGGATATTTCTTTGGCCAAGGATGGCGGAGGTGTGATCTCGACCTCATTCGGATTGATCACAGGGATCCGAAAGCCACCAATTACCCCGGATACTCGCTTGGATGTCAATTCCCCTTCGAGCTCCGTTTCAAATTGAGACGAAGCTCTTCGTAATCCAACTTCGGGAGCCGACCAGGATCGATTCATGTAGTTGTCCTGATTCAATTTCAAGGCCAACATCCGATCCTCTTCTTGCTGTTCTTGTTGTTGTTTGAATGGTGGCAAATCCATGGCGGTGGAAACGCCATTCCATTCTTGAGACAATTGGCGGGCTAAAACTAGATCTGGATCGGATTCATCCTCATCGAAACTATGTCAAAAGATGAGTGAAGAACTGCTATGACATATATGACAAATGAAACAAATTGAACTCACTTGAGTTTGGGGGGTTCATCAGAGACATTCTCCATGGATATTTGTTTGGCCAATTCAATGTCCGGATCATTTTCCTTGGATTCGCTATAACATTGATTAGGAAATACGTTTTTGAAAGGCCCATAGTTACCACTGATCAAACGATTACCTGATTGGTAAAACGTATTCTGTCTTCGTCGTCTGGAGTTTAGGAGGAATCACTGATGATCTGAATAGATATTGATGAGACATTCAAGATAAAGTAACTCATATATATCTATATCTATAATTGTCTTACCTTATTGGTGACAATATTGCTGCTTTGGGTGTAATCCATTGCATTTGCATAGCATCAATAACCGTTTGATCGAAACCAGACAGAACTTTACAGTGACTTAAATTATTCAGTTTCAGCGGATATTTTTTCAAAGACAACAAACATTCTTCATATTTCTTGACCATTACCAAATCATCGGCATTTGATTCAATTAAATATTGCAAGGCATTTTCAAAAACCGGATTCGGATTCGAAATTTGGATTTTACGCCGTTTTTTAATTTGAGCCATTATTTTCTGAGCTCTTCTTCCAATTGTTGTTGAACGCCAGGTTTCGAAATCAGTTCTGATTGGTCCAAAACACTTAGGGTGACGAGAAATTGCTTTCGAATTTCAGGTTCTTGAACGCTGAGGGCAAAGCTATTGGACCAGTCTTTACGACGTTCTTATTTCAACTGTCTTTTGCTACCACAGCCACCACCATTGTTTCTGGTGGAATTGCCGAAAGGTAATAATAAATTGGGGCTGAATTACCGATGGAGTCCATCATTGTTCGACCTCCGCTTATTCCGTCTTAGATGCAATTTTTACGCCTACTGCTTGTTCTCTTTGGTGAATACGGTGGTGTATTGTTTCCCGGCGGGTTGGTTGTGGGGACAACACGGTTTTTTGAAGAATTTGGGCGCTGTGGATATTGCCGGGAGTGGGGGCGTTCACTTGGTGGGCGGATCTTCGGGTAAGTTATAGTACCTTCCTAAATAATGGTCTACGGTCTACCTTATTCACGTCAGAGAGCAGCTCTGGGTGAGCTAATTTGAACGGGCAGGTCATGAAATCAATCACGCAACCTAGTAATATTGGCCAATGAAATTTGCTTCCTCGTTACCTTGAAGATGAACTTTGATTTTATATTCAATTTCAAGAGAGTCTCTATCAAGGCTATTGTTGGAGGTTCACACTCCAACCCAAACAAAACCTACTTTGTCAATATCAGTAGCACACTTACTTTGGCTTTGAATACACTTTAGGAAATGATGTATCAAACTGCGACTAAGTCCCGTGGGGTCAGCTCACGGTCAGGATGTTTGTCTCTGCTTCTCCTCCACAGGATACGACAAAGAAGCTCAAAATCGGGGCATCAAACTTAGTTTTTCACTACTTTTCACCTCACGCCGCGTAATTAAACCAAATGGCATGATTGTCATTCGTCACGTCACTGGATTTCTTGGCTTAATGGCTTAAAAGTGAAATGACTCTCAATGCTATTGCAGCTTTTGTGGCCGCCTCAATTATGGGACCTCGATTGGGCCGTTGGGATATATCGGGTGATCCCCCAATGGGTAGTCCAACTAATGCGTGCATCGGTTTATTTATGCTTTGGTGGGGATGGATGGCGTTCAATGCTGGCAGCACTTTCGGAATTTCGGGTCGAAAATGGATTTTGGCCGCCAAGGCCACGTGCACAACAATGGTTTCCTCCTTTGCTGGCGGCATTTTCTCGATATTCCATAGTTTATACGTTACCAATGGAAAACTGGACATCCTCATGCTTATCAATGGAATCTTAGGAGCTTTGGTTGGGGTCACAGGTAATCAAGAGTTACATTGGGGATTTTCATATCATATCAAGGATTTGGTTGCTCTCAAAAGTGGGTGTTCAGTCTTACAAGGTTAATTGTCAATGTTCAATGGCTTATCGATGTTTTTACCTTTGGTCAACTGATCACATTTTCAGTCAATCAAAATGGTTACTTTGAATAAATAGTTGAATGTACAAAGATGGAGGTTGGTATGAATTAAATCAGAACCATGTGTTAAAGGACGACTTCAAAACTGTTGGAGATGCTCTGGAGAGCAATAAATGAAGATCACTAAAAACTGTTTTGGATTGAGCACTCTAATAGACATTTTCAAGCCGGCGTCATCAATTTCCACGGCTATCACCATCTAGCGTGTAAAGGACTGGTTTCTTGAAAACAGGCTCGTTTAGTAGTTTATTCCATTCAGGGTGATCAAGACACGGTTAAGCTAACATAGGCTTTCACTTGTTTATGCATTGGACCTTGGCCGTTGATGGCCCTAACAATTAAGGTATTTTTCTTGGATTTATGTACTGATTCAGACATGAGGTTCCTCAAAGGGAGCTAGTCCTTCTTTCGGTCACTCTTGAAAAAATGAATAATTGTTGTTGTCGTCGTAATTAGATGAAGCAAGCGGTTATGATCTCTTGCTCACAAAAATCGTGTTCAACTCTTGCTTTGATCTTTTATATACAGGATAATCCTCGACTTTAATTTGGGATAGGACATTTCAAACATAGTAATTAGACGCTTAACTTTTATTAGTCATCTAGTAATGTAGAACTCATTTCGATCACTTGACTTTAGGTGGATGCGCCATTGTGACTCCAAGGGAAGCAGTGTTCATTGGCATTATTGGATCATTTCTGGCCAATATTACCGCTCCTTTGCTTATTTGGCTGAAGATTGACGACGCTGTTGGAGCCACTTGTGTTCATGGTAAGTCACAACAAGAACATCTTGAATAAGGACATGAAAAGTCGAAATAGAAAATAACAATTTAGCTTAAAGCCAATAAGTTGCGTCTTTTGTCCAACGAGTCTATGTTTGGTATGAATTGATTGCAGATCTTGGTTTTTCAACTCATTTATTCATCTACATAAGTTAAACGTTATCTCACTCAAAGGGCTTTACAGAAGAGCGCCACACAAACATCACATTATTTAATGTTCTCCATTGTGCTGATCTGAGCCATAAAAGTGCATTATTTTACGCTCAGGCATATTTGATAACAGGTAGATGATACCTACGGTGCCAAGCAGAGCTCAGAACCTGCATTGGAAAATAAATTTTAAATTTTGAAATGGAGCCAATTCTCAGGTGTACCGTCTCCGTCCTAATTAAGACCCGTCCACGGTAGTAGTAACTACGGTGGTGCTCCAAACGTTCTCCAGGCCTGTAATGATGCCTGGATGGTCGGGTATCCATCCAGCTTTTTAAATCAAACGAGACCATTCACGTAATCAGGAAAGAGCGGAGCCCCTTTTTGCGTGTCTTTGTTGATCATTATCATGACACAGTCCAATAGGCCTATAACTTGTCTAGCTAGGAGTTCCAAGCGCGAGATCGAAAAGACAAAGGTAAAATCTGCCAGGGTTTCGAAGCGTCGCCGCAAAGCGTAATCCAGTACAGTTTTAACAATTTGCCCAACCGAAATCAAGTGATCACATCAATATGCTCAAATCATCGCTCTTTCTCGGCCTCATAACGATTTTAGGTCCAGGTAAGCTTATGTTTGAATTCAGATAACTAATCCAAAAAAAAAACGTTTCATTGTACTATTCGCTCCAGGAGCATATGGACAAGAGGACAAGGTCTTGTGGCTGGCAGCCTTGGATGGGGACGTGGATACGGTCAAGGCCGCTGTGAATGGAGGGGTCACATCAAGGCTGGCCAATGAGAATGGTCTGACATTGCTTCATGCGGCAGCAATGGGTGGTCACTTGTCTTTGGTCAAGTTCTTGGTGGAAAATGGAGCGGGAGTGAACCGGAAGAAGGTCAAAGGGGAAACGCCTCTTTTTATCTCTAGCGCCAATGGCAGGGTCGAAGTGGTCAAGTGAGTCTGGTTTTGAATGCCTTTAAGACGTTAGTGCTCTGTTTGGCCTTGTAAACATTGAAAGATTGTAAGGGATGTTTAGAAACGTTTGCTTTTTTTAGTAGTGTCAATCAAGATGATCTCTTGTTAAGACCAAAGCTATGCCTCAATTTTAGGGTAGATGCACAAAGGAGGTATTTCAGTTGTCCTACCCCATCCTCTGGACGCGATGAGCCCAACTCAGCTTGTAGATCGTATTCTCGAGTCGCGGCCAAAGTTTTCTCCCCCATTTGACCTTCTCTTCAAAGGTTTTCTCACCTTTCACCCAAGTTGAATTTTGCCCAGAAGCTGGATCTTTTAAGGTTAGAAGAGCTTGCCAATGATTTGATAGGTTTTAGTCACTCAAAATTTCTAAAGTCCGCAAAAGGGTTGTACGCGTACTTGAACGTACATTACTTCATTTCCATAAAAAACAAAAAAAGAAGCTGAGGTTTTAGCTAAAGAAGGGCAAGTCTCGGTCATTTCCATGACAGAAACTTGGCTTCGACCAGGGGTTCTAGACGGAGAGCTTTCCATGGTTGGTTTCAATTCAGATCGTTGCCCTGACAATCCCATTTTCATATGGGATTCGGTCATAAAATTTATGTGTATGTGATAGGAAAAATTTAAACATTAGCCAATGTCCCATGCCTTATGGAGAAGTAAAATCTTTATTTGTCACCTCCAAGGTCTCGATTTATCTATTTTAACCTTGTACGTAGAGGGTGTCAAGAAATCTACATCTTACTCGCTCGAAAAGCTGAAGGAGTTTTGAGATATTGCTCAATTTATCCCAGTATGTTGGCATAGTGTTCTGGACTTGATTTTATCCAATGACCCTGATCTGATACAACATGGTTATGTTCTACTAGTCTAGTGATGGGATCGGCCATTACTCAAAAGCCGGCCTGATCTAAAATGAGACCCGCCGGAAAGTTTGAGCATATCATGAAGTACAACCCCGAAGAATTTCTTGAAGTCTATATGAAGTCATCCCTCTTAGCCAGAACGGGGTTTTGAGCTCATCTAAGTAGGTTTACCTAATTGATTGAACAAATAAATCAGGTTATTGAGGAACTACAGTGTCACAATGCGGTTGATGTTGAAGGGTGGCTTGGTGGCCTATTTGATGTCTAGTCTAGTAAGATGTCCTACAAGGCTCCGTATTAGGTCCTGTCCCTTTCATTATCTTCATTGCTCCACTTCAGAAGCTAGTCGTAGAGAATGTGTGGGTAGATGGTGCTGAAACTATAGCATCTTTCAAGTCAGAATTAACAGATCAACCCTACATTCAAGGGCTAGCTCGGTCTGCTTTCATATACAGGGGATCACATTCCTTTTAGCAGTAAGTAAACCCCGTGAAAATACCAATTTATACCAATTCTATGCCAATTTGTAAGAATGACGTTGAGGTGTTATTTTGAATTTCCTGAGGAAATTGCACCTCCCTAATTTCAGCCTGTCTGACAACATCACAATGGATAGAATGCAATTGAATGCACTCGCTACAAATGGAAGAGATCGCGTCTCTCAATTCAGGAAATGTTTATTTCCCAAAAGTGGTAGCACATTGCAGACTTGATAAGTTGATTCCCTTTCCAGATACTTACTTGAACAAGGAGCCAAAGTTGACAAACCTGACGATGACAAGTGGACCCCTCTTCACATTTCTGCTTACCACGGACACTTGGGTGTCGTTCAGCTCTTGGTGGAGAATGGTGCCAATGTGAACTTGGAAGTAGATGAAGGAGCCACTCCCGTTTTGTTTGCTAGCCAAAATGGTCACACTGAAGTTGTCAAATATCTTCTGGAGAAAGGCGCTAATCCAAATAACTACGACAACGTTCGAAGGACCCCTCTTCACATGGCAGCCCTGAATGGGCACAAATCTGTAGCCCAGGTCTTGCTCAAGGCTGGAGCAAGGACAAATATCAGAGATGGAAATGGAATGACGCCCAAAGCAGCCGCCTTGTCAAGTGACAATAGTGACTTGGCTAATATCTTATGATTCGTTTCCACTGCATAAAAAAATCTTTTAAGAGTTTGAGAATGTAAAAAAAAGTATTTCTATACGATACTGAAGCAAGCATGCTATATTGTTAGAAATTGCACGGTTTTTTTATTGTAGGAAATATGCCACTTTCTTTGATTGCAATCAGATACTTTTTGGACCTTTAGGCTTAGCTAAGGGTCCATGGCAAGATAAATGACACATGTGCTAAGAAAATAGAGTATTTTGCTCATAGTAGGCTATTAGTTTGGACATATTTGAATGCATGATGCTTAGGGAACACTTGGACACCTTGAAAAATGCTGCACTAATTCCTGGTAATATCTTTTTAGCATAAAAAAGCGTCTTGTTGCAGGAACGCTTTCAAGAAACTCATTGATAAAAGATTCATGAAAATCCCTTAGACCTCTAGGTAGATTTAAACCTATCCCCCTGCTACTTCACTTCCATTGGCCTTCCGCAGGGGGATCCACTATCGCCAATTCTTTTCAATCTTTATGCATTCGACCTGCCTAAAGCCCTCACACACCAAGGCCCCACCATCAACCATTTTCCTGTTCAATATATTCAATATGCAGACGACCTGGTTCTCTTGGCTAATTTAGCCGTGGAATTGCAAAATGCCATCAATGCACTCCACGGTTATTGCCAAGAGAACGGTCTTCAAGTCAACACCATCAAGACGAAGGCCATGGTTTTCCATAAAGGTCGTCTGCCTCCCACCTCCTTCCATATTAACAATAGTCCGATTGAAATCGTCAACAGTTTTAACTATATCGGTTTCACCTTCTTCACTCCACTCTCCTTCATCAACCATCTCAAATCATCAATAGCCAAAGCCAGGGCCAGTATCAGATACATGTGCAATAGATTACCCATCAAGGATCGTCCCCTTCCAATAGTTTTTCAACTCTTCCGGATCTACATCACCCCAATTTGCCTCTACTGCCGTTACCTTTAGATGCCCAACTCCACCAAATCCGCCCTCAAATCCGCCAATGCCACCTTTGCCAGTTCCTCAAAAGATACTTGTGCTTGCCTCAATATGCCAATAATACATGGACGCATTTTCTATGCGAAACCGAGCCGCTCACCATCGGGCTGGCAAGGTTAGTGTCCAACAGTGTTGGGAACCTGACCTTTCCGAAGGTGATGTCCGGACACAAGCTATCATTTCCGGTCAAGGACTTGCTAACACCTTATTATCCTTGGCCCGACATCCCCTCGGAGTATTGGCGGTCACGCACCTTTGTCCGGCTCCAGGCCAAATGCCATCAGCGACGGGAGTTGACAAAGGATCTGTTCAATCTGGCTCATCCACTCTACTGCAATAACCAAGATTTTCATCACTTACCTCTACCTACCTGTCTTTGTACTATCTGTAACTCACCTCTTACCTTTTTTCATGTGCATTGAACCAATTCTAGTCATACTCATTGTGATATCACTTTCTAGTCATCTATTTTATTGCCTTTACCTTCTTGACATTTTTCTTGTTTTATCAACAAACCTTTGTATAATGAATATACAACAGATTTTATTCTACAGCTATTTTTACGCCATGACATGACCAAGAGTCGCAATAAAGAATTATTATTATTATTAATTCTCGACACACAAGGTTTCATGACATATGACATTTATCAAGTACATTTTTTAAATTTTCCTTTTCATTGGGCGGAGGTAGCGCTCTCTGCGTCGTGTAGGTGTGGACAAATAAACGTAAAATCAAATGAATTCGCTCTCGGATGCCAAGTTTTATCAAGATGATGTTGCTAAATAACTTGTTGTTCCAGCATTGTGACACAATGACTTAGAGATTTCTAGACACCTAGAAATCTATGAATGAGTACATCACTCGCTCTTTGGTGAAAAAATCAAATCCTCCGGGGGTAAAGTTTCCAACACATATGACCCCCCCCAAAAAGCATTAAGCAAGGAGATTTATGCTGTTTGCTCAATAGCTCATCTATACTTTTCAATCATCATTTCAAATCAGATTGTGCCATGAAAATGTAATTTTTGAAGTTTTGGTGAGTGATTGAAAAGCCATATTTCTGTCAAACTTACCTTCGCCTCATTTCAAGAACTAATAGTTCCTTAAGGAGTAAAACAGTCCCTAATTCTAGACCTTAACAAACTAACGGATAAAAGTTTCCATGTATTCAAACTAATAAATATTTGTTTAACGTCAAGAGAGGCACAAAGTCAAAAAAAAATCCGCCTGTTTTAACCTTTAGACCGTTTTCCTTGTTGATCAAGTGAACGTTTCGGACATAATTTTGGCCCTAAAAGGGTTTGTTTATTCCCTTGAAGACCTTTTTTTGGTTAGCTCGACGATAAACTATAATGCAATTTACTTTGCAGGATTTGGTGGAATGTGGGGCATGTTGGCTGTTGGGCTGTTTGCTGAAAAGGATGAGCTTGAGGGTTTCAGCCAATACGCAGGACTATTTCATGGTGGTGGTTTCTATTTGTTGGGAGTTCAAACATTATGTTGTGTTTGCTTCATCGCTTGGTCCTCCCTTCTAACTTATGTATTGATCAAAGTAAGGTGTACATTACCCTTCTTTTAAGAAATATTTTGTGGACTTGGGGTTAAATGAAATGAAATATTTACAGTTGCAACTCATTGTTGCATTGATGTAATATTTTATCCACCAATGAATTAGAGGTGACTGATCCGATTAACCCTGGAATGGGATAGGGCTAGACAAGCCCTCTAGATAGAGCTAATTTGGACTTTTGTTCAGAAACTTGGTCAGGTGTGACTTAAAAGTCCTTACCATCAATACCTACATATTCTCTATGAATATGAGAGGGAAATGAGGAATGATCTTTAAAGGCAAGGTGACTCCATTTTTTACTTACCGCTGGGACCGTGTCATAGGGCCGTTCAGGCACTCTTAGGCGGCTTGGACTATCTTGAACCGTTACATGTATTTTTTCCTTTTTTAGCCCGACCATGGCCTTAATCATTGCTGTCATAGTTTTGAATCAAAGAATAACTCTTTGGCACGCGTTTCATTCAAAAAAATACAAATTGCTTGCCAATGAGCCAAGTATCTGCTTTTTAAGTTCATGTCGTTAAATCTATTGGCCGGCTCCTCCGTGGCTTGTATTATTCCAGCGGCAAAGCCAAACTCACTCTGATGATCAGTTCCGTCGATTTAACACGTTTTTTTGGTACTTGACGCTCAAAATTTTTATCAGCCAAGAAATGAAAACTCTTTTTGGATGACAAATGTGCCAAAATATTTATTTGTTTGATTCAGAACGATTACATTCATAGTTAAGGCCACGGTAGTGCTAAAGAAGGAAAAAATACATGTAACGGCTCAAGACAGTCCAAGCCGCCTAAGAGTGCCCGAACGG
>NC_081442.1:11114867-11164801 GCF_007210705.1 Tigriopus californicus
GCCTAACGAATATTTGAAGACAGCAACTTGAACAATGAAGGAGCCCGCGAACGAAGAGTGAAGGACTTCATTGTTTTAACAAACCTTGATTTTCGAGGACATGAAGAATGTACAAAACACCCGTCTTCGTAGTCTTTATAACATGCCTTAATCCTGATTATTTTGTTTTTTTGCGGACGCGTTAACTACTCCGGGAATAAAATCCCCAGTAGTAAGGGGGTTGATTTCAAAAGGTTGGATTTGAACCCATGCCATTTGGGGAGAAGAGTCATTTTATTTATTTTTGCTTGCTTTACCAGGACTTACAACTCAATTTTATGTTACAAAAGTATTTTTCATGAAGAAAAAATAACATTTAAGATATAGCCCTTTCCGAAGAAATTAGTGAAACCAACAACGCTATTCCATTTTTCAAAAAGAACCGAATTCTTCACTCTGCCAAATGGAGCGTGAATTATAATTCATTCCTGTAATGGGGGACGGTAGAATCCTCTTTAAAAGATAATTTCAATATTATTTTCGTGTTAATACAATTCATCAAATTAATAGTGACAAAACGGCAACATATGTCATATTTTACAGTCCATTGATAAAGTGATCCATTTCCGAATGACTGAAATTGAGGAGTTGGTGGGAGCCGATTATTGTGAGCACAACATATTACACCCTGGAGTGGGTGTCACGAGAGCCGTGAGTGTCATCAAACGTTTTGACAAGTCCGTGGATTTGGGGCTGATTCCCGTGGGGAAGAACAAAGGTAATAACGAAGAAATATTTTTTCCAGTTTTAGAACAAATAACAAATATAAGGGAATTCTAGCTTTTGTGTAACTTGACGGATGTTGCAACAAGAGAACGAAGGATATCAAATCCAAGCAAATTGGTCTGTGCTAGTCCTGGGGTGAGTCCGGATTCTACTCGTTTACTCGATTTTGGAGACTCGAGTCCGGCTTTAAATATTCATTTTTTCTTCGAATTTCACAAAACGAGTCTTTTTGTGTTGTATAACCCCTAGTAAAAGACTCGAGTCCGGCAAAAAGTCAAAAAAGTCAAGGGACTCGTAAGAGTCCGACTTTTGCCGGACTTGCCCCAGCACTAGCCTGTGCCCTAAACATAAATTGATACGTTTTATATGTGTGTTTTAGTTTTTTTTTCTAATTTCTAAGATCCATTTTTTATATGGATAATTTATTTGGGGTGCTTTCGCCGTATGTGAGGTGAAGAAGGTGGGGTTTAAACTGAAGAGTAGTTTTTATAATAGTGGGGATTTTGCCAAGAACTTTCTGACTTGGAGGCCACCCTTTGATAACCAAAATCAGAGGGTTACTTAGAGGGTTAGGGCGAGAATTTCTTAAAGCAGGATAACTGGTACTGAAACTTCGTAGATGTGGTTTACCAAATTCATTTTGAAGAAAGGGCTTTCTAAAAATCAGGGAGGGCTACTTAGCAGAACCCGTGATTTAGGACTGCTAATATTTTTCTAGCTTTATATGGAGTCAGGCTTGGTGTCTTCATTTCATGAAGTAAAGGCAACAACTTAAAAATACGGGGAGAATAAGGGGAGAGTTTACTAGGTTTTAAATGAAGGGGGAGCCTTTATCTAACTGGTCGGAGAATAGGGGAGTCTTTTGGGCAAGTTTAGCAGTTTTGAGATTTTTAAGATTAATAGGAGGGTGAGGGTTGGGAGGATAATTAAGCCCCTTGGGAACAAATGTGTTAGTTCCAAAAGAAATTAAATTTGCATTTAGCATGATTGTTTTTGGGGTCATGACTTTGAGGTGGGGGCTATGTCATTGAGAAGGAGAGTTTTCAAGACACCCTAGCACATTAGGGAGGCTCTGAGGATTAGGGTTTACTAAAAATGTTATAACTATAACAGGAAAATAAATAGACCATGCTTTTAAGCTATTTGTTTCACAGTTTAGGCAAAGTGAAATTCTTGATGATGTCATAACTGATATTGGCCGAACTAATGCAAATATCCTCATTTTCTTGTACTTGTGCAACTCCCTAATTTCCGAAAAATAACTTGTATGCAAAGCGGTCTGCAGAGAGAAATTTGTTTTCTTTGATTAGTACTTATTTTACTAAAAGAAAGCAAGGCAATCAACCTTCAGCTTCTCTAAAGAAGTTGACAATGAATGAAACCTGTCACCTCGGAAAAGAGTCAAGTTGTTTGGATTCTGAAAGAATGATGAAGTTATTACCATTAAAAGAAGAGCACTAGTATACCAACTTTATCATTTGTCTTCGTTCCATAGGCCATATGGAGTTCTTGGAGCGGGAGTATGCTGCCAGATTGGAGACGGCGGTTCATAGACATGCCATGACATCAACTCGTCATCGAAGAACCAACAAAGTTGACCACATCAGCTTTGACACCACAAAATGTTAAAGACACTGATCAGCGAAGTCAATCTAAATTCTAGTGAAAAAATTAGTTTGAACTTATCTTTAAATGGTTATGTGACATTTATGGGAAGAAATAGTAACAAAGATCTAAACTGGATCACCATACGTATGTCTGCGATTAAAAAAAAAAAGGTGCTTTCTTGAGGAACAGGCTTTGGCATTGCAACGTCCAGTCTGCCCAAGTTAGTCCAACCAAGGACACCTATAACAGGAGGAATGGACATGGCAATTGTAGAGGCTACGTCCCACAAAAGTTACAAGGGATGTTACCATACTGTATGAAAAATCAATTTAAAAGACTTTTTTTGTTTTTATGATAATATTTCTTACTTTAAATGAAAATAAATATCGAAAGTTTCTGGTTCAGATAGAAAAAAATAGAGTTTTGGGAATGGGTAATCATGAATAAAGTAAAAGGTGTGCAGTTAGGCTTTAAATGAAAGTATCTGCCCGCCTGTTTCAATTTATCCATCCGTAAAAGAGCTTTGACAAAAAGTATAATCGGTCTAGCGTAGCTGATGTTCACTCCTCGAGTTTAATGTCTTTGTGGTGAAACATGAAACTAGGAAACTATTATTAGAAATTGCGAATCAATCTATTCATTATTTGAGTTTCAAGAAATTAATTCCGAGTTACCTTTGGATGCACACACCTTGCATATTTGTTCATGTGTAACCGACGCAAAGCAAATGCACAATCAGGATGCTTCAGGCTTTATCCTTTAAACTTTAGGAGGTCTACAAATTCATTTGCGAGACGCTTTTGCCCCCCATAGCAAATTTCATGAATTCATGGGAAGCTGAATTTGCTAAAGACGTGTTAAAAGTGTACGCAATGATTGGGAGCTTCATGCAAGTAAAACATAGATCCGAGGTGTTTTCGAAATCAAAATGATTAATGTTTCTCCTTGCACAACGTGATAGAAAAAAATGCTTTACCTCGAATCCTCAAGAAATGCCATTATATGTGAAATACAAAATCCAGCATGATGTTAAACACTACTCAATACGCCTAGAGTAGCTTTGCGGCCTTCGTTGTGTTAAAGTTAGTTGATTAATACCTCGCACGAATGGCGGCCCAACATGCTTTTAATATTCATCTAGACTCCACCACTTTACTGGCCATTCCCAAAATGAGACCGATCCTTCCAGTAGTATATATTAATATTTTCTAAACTTTTTTGAACTTAATTTTTCTCTTGGCTTGCTGGGGTATCGTATTAGTAGAGCATCTGCTCTCCAATTTGGGAACCCTGTTTTGATCCCAGGCTAGCCGAGTTCAAGCTTCTTTGTGGAATTCAAATTACAGCATGAGTTGTTGCTTTTATCAGTTTAAATGGGCGAACCTGCGGTCATTCCCGAGGGTGAGATAATAGCTAATGTTGTTTGTGACAAAGAAGCGGGAGTATCCCTTAATTAGGAGACCCACCATCAGATGACAGGCCGAGCTAGAGAGCTGCCATCTGACGCAACAGAAAAACAATCCAATGAAACAAAAACTTCCTCGAAATAAAGATTGTATGAATTCTTTGTTTGATAGCATATGGTGGATCTACACAAGATGAATTTGGACATATAACATGCAACTTTGGAAATGCTAAACTTCTTACATACTGAACTAAATTCATCTTATGATCAACATAAACATATTTGAGCCAACCTGTAATTTTAAAATCCGGCATGTTGATTCATTTCGAAATTGTGACCAAGACTTCACGGTTTTAATTGATCTGATGAAATTTATTAAAGTTATGTATGAAAATGCATTGACGCTCTGGAATGTTGGTCACATTTTCAAAATGAATTAACATGTTTTATCTAAAAAAAAAAACGCTGAACCTCGTGGAAACCAAGATATGGCTTTTCTAAAAAAAATGGATTTCGTTCCCTTTTTCAGATGCCTAGCAGTTCCGATAATGTTTGCCAAATTGAATGTCGAAGTATATCTCGAGTAGATCCACCGTTAGATAGGAAAACGAATGGAATTGGCTGGTGTCTTTTTAAAACCGACAATGGAAGGGATGTGATCAAATTAATTATTAAAGTTGAATGTAGGGTACCAGAAAACTTCGTGTGATAGGCCGCGACAACAATGCCATTAAAGTTGTTTATTGTTTGAACAACTCATATATCAAGTTTGATGAAAAAGAGTATGGGTTAAGAAATTGACTAAACTTCATGGGAAAAACTCAATTCAGTTTTCTGTATAGTGGCATCATTATCATTTGCAATTAAAACTCGCATCACCAGTGATTTGGAAAATAATCAACTTTAAGATATAAAACAATGAAATGAAATTTATTTCAAAAAAGGTAAAATATTAAAGGCAGGCTCCAAAGTTAAAAAGATTCAAAAGTTTTGATTCACAGATACTATAAATTGCTCATTTCGATTTTTCACCAAAAAATTTCAAAAGAAGATGCGAAAATTTAGACTCTATCCCGCACTTGTTTATGATTAATTTTTCAATTGAGTTAAAGCAGTGTTATTACATATTGTTTTAACCCTGTCACAAAACCTCAAATTGGCTGTTGCAAGTTTTACTTAAGCCATTATCCCAATTTCTTAAGATATGTACCCTCCCTATGGTCTAAATTTCAGATACCATGAACTAGTCTTGTCAACACGGCATTCGTAACCAAATTACAAGTAACGAAATTACTTTAATTCGTTCCTCTTTTGGAAAAAGGAAGTGTAACTCCATAACTATTTGAAATTATAATTGTAATTATAAAAAAACCCAAATCTAAGAAAAATACTCGTCACTCATTCCTTTTCCAGCTTCCAGACTGGCCTTTTAGTTTTTGATTTCTCATGGCAACTGAAGAAGCTAAAGGTTCGACAGAAATTGTCAGTTTTTGCTATTCCCATTCAATATATTGTATTGTATTGTATTGTATGTTCATCCATTCCAACACCAAAAAGTAGGCGATAGAGGAATATATGAATAAGAGGTATTGGGTAATAAATAATGGACTGATTTGGTACCGTCGTCAAGGAATTGAGAGGAATGAAAAAGAGAAAAAAAGCACAGAACGAAGGAAAGAGCTGGACCAATATGTAATTTACATCGATATTGTGCTTTTGAACTCAGGTCGTTTGTGTAGCGTCCGTATTGCCTTCCTGAATTTCCCCAACGAGCGCATCTCCCTGACAGCTTGGGGTAGCAAATTCAACAGAGAAACTGAGCGCACATTGAATGCGTTCTTTCGGGCCTGAGTTCTCGCCAGTGGGGTCCACAATTCTCGTCTCTGTGTGGCCCTAGAGTCTCTTGGCATCATGTCCTCAAGTAAGGAAAACGAAGGCCGATCCCCTAAACGAAAGTCTGCAAGGCCATGGAGTGCTTTATAGGTCCATATTAAGTCACAATTCATCCTTCGCTCTTCAAGTGAAGTCATCCCCAGCTCTATGAGGCGTTGGGAGTAGTCGAGGTCACGGCCAATCCCACCAACATATTTTGTGAAACGTCTTTGAATGGCTTCCATCTTTGCAATATCTTGCCCCAAAACAGGGGTATATGCAGGATAGCCATATTTAAGTGTGGGTAGGACATACGTTTTAAATAGTTTAATTAGTACATCCCCCCCTCCTTGTGGTAAAGTGCCGCCTTATCATACCCAACAACCTGTTGGCCTTGGAGCACTGCACTGACACATGTTCACTAAATTTCAGACGCGAGTCAATCCAGATACCTAGGTCAAAATGTGCTTGTTTAAGAGGTAGTACGTCTCCATTTATGGTGTAGCTCTGGGGCACATTTGATTTGCCAAATCTTTGTACCACACACTTTTTGGAGTAGAAGCTCATTTCGTTGGTAGTCGTCCATCCTTCGAGGTTATTCATATCAGCCTGAAGTTTCAATGCATCCCGACCACTAATTAAAGAACGGGATAGCCTCAAATCATCCGCAAAAAGCCGCAATGACGAGCAATTGGATACATCCATGTCTTTCACAAATATTAGGAATAACACAGGGCCAAGGACACTCCCCTGTGGAACCCCGGAAGTGACTTCCAACCAATCGTACCCTGCACCCTTGATCAGGACCCTTTGTTTTCTCTGCTCGAGCCAATTTTGGATCCGACCCCATAAATGTCCTTCCACACCGATCCTCCATAGTTTCTCCAGCAGAATATTATGGGGCACTTTGTCGAATGCTTTGGAGCAATCCAAGTGTACCACATCAAGGCAACCTCCCGAATCGAGCACTCGAGCGACTTGATCAACATGTTCCAGTAGATTAGTAGTGCATGATCTGCCACTACGGAACCCATGTTGTTGTGGAGTGACGAGATCATGTTCATCTAGATAAGATGTCAGTTTTCTTTTAATGAGGCTCTTCATCAGTTTTCCACAGACGGATATCATCGAAATGGGACGAATTTCCTCCAATCTGTTCATATCGAGCGGAATTTTCTTTCTCCCTGGGCCCAGGACTCGGCCTTCCCTTATCGGGTGGACTTGGAGCCATGAGTATTGAGAAGATGAGGTGGACAATTAAAGTCAGGTTTGACAATTGTGGTTGCTTTTGACTACTTTGAGAGAGTTCTTGGTTTCAAATCTTATAGCATTTGCTACTTTATTGTTTACATCTTCTCAATCAAAATTCACTGGACTGAAGACCCAATTCAGTCCAATTTCAAGCAGAGTAAGATCATTATTTGGCTTGAGTATGATGCATCAAATTTCCAAAGCTTCCAGACTTCCACAACTTAAGCCACAGGCTTCTAACAATGAAGCTTGACTGGTTTGACAATGCCGTATACTTTTTCCATCATGACTTGTGCGACATTGCTTCAAACCTTCAGTAATCAGTACTCCATCCAGGGTCCGAATTTTGACTCCTCAAAACATTTTGATGTTATACATTTTGAACAATTACGCCAAGATTAAATGCCAATGCTCATTCTGGAAAAATTCTTCAAAGTTTAGGCATTAGGAGTGTTTGAAGCTAAAAACACAATTTCTGTAGAGAAGTATGGTCTTGGTGGGTCAAAAGCCATTAAATATTGGTCATCTAAATTTTAGGAAGAGTAACGACTAACGGCATTACATATTTTTTTGAGTAATGGTTGTGTAACGAATTACTATTTTTGACCAAACTAATTGTCACCGCAATTTGTTCCTTTTATTGAGAAGCGATTAATCCCCTTCTTGTTAACAACTTTTGCAAATGTTATTGTTGGAGGTGTGATACATTTTGCCCATTGTCCATTCATTTCCATGAACCTTTACAAAGAGTGGTTTTCATATTTTGCACTTTTATTTGCAAATATCTTCCTGAATAAACTTAGTCAAGATTAGGATAAATATAATGATAGATTAACAACCATTTATCCAGTTCAAGTTTATCAAGGAGTTCCGATCAGGATTGCAAAAAAAATTGTAACCCTGAAGGCAGGGCTGAATATGAGATGGATGATCCCTAAAGATCCCTGAACGGAGATGGTGCAGCGCAGTTGGTTAACGCGCGGCCGAGCTATACACGGGTTCATGGACTCGATCCCAGATCTTTGAAATTTGATTTGATCTCATCCCTAGGGCCTGCCAAAGCTTGCATTTTGTGCAAGTTTTGCTAAAATGTTGCACATTCAAGATTTTTCTACAAATTTATTCCATCTGCAAATTTTGCAAGTTTTAGAGCAATATTTGTCATTTTTCTGCAATTTATTGTGCACTTTGAGCCATTTCAGCAAAAAATATCAATAGTTATGAATAATTTTCAAGAATCAAGGTCAATTTTAAAAACAATGTGAAATTTTATTGACTGATTTTTTTCAAATCTCTCTAACAAAAAGTACGTTTTGTACAGAATTGACTATGTTTTCCATTCATCTTAAATAGTTCTTTTGATCTGAATTCAATGTGATGGGGATTTTCACACAAGGATTTATTTCGGGATTATCAAAACGTTGGGCTTGGTGGTCTCGTGTTCATATCTGGTCACTTCTTTGAGAATTTTTTTTCCTGTGGAACAAATTTTTACGTGCTTTTAAAAATATTTGTTAGTGATTATTTGGCCCTCATGTCTTTTTTTTATTTTTGAGCCCTACTAATCAGAGCAGGACTCACCATCGACAGGGCAAGAACCTGCTACCTAGGAAGAGGACCTTCAAATCTAGGTGCTGGAAGATATTATGATACAATTTTCCTTTTCATTTACATGATGTCTGATATGAAAGGCAAAAATAGCCCATACAGGCCCCCAGAACGAGTTGATGCCGATGTTTTGGAAAGTTTATTTGCAATTTCTTGTGCAAATTCGGTTGACTTTTTATGCAAATCTGATGTCAATAAATATGTATGTATGTATGTATGTATGTATGTATGTATGTATGTATGTATGTATGTATGTATGTATGTATGTATGTATGTATATATATTTCAGGACCGTTTGTATTCATATAAACTTGAATTGGATGGTCCTAAGATCGCCATAAGCCATGCGGCTTGTTTTCGTGGCGTCTTGGAATGACATGCTTATGTACTGGTCGATTCATTATCAATTGTGCAAGTACTCTCCGCTCTGAAGTAAGCCACAATCAGTCATTCTGTACCTTGTTTGCAGGAATAGCAATTTTTAACTGCGCATTCCGATGAATATGTGTCAATGATCGATCCCCTAACATATCGACTCCATTGTCTCATTGTGTTCTCCATTGAGAACACTTGCTTCGTTTCAAGGATAAAAGCGTTCCATGTTTTTGGAAAAGAAAATGGGGGAAGTTTTTGTTGCCAAGAAGTTTCTGTTTTAGGCTGATCGAAGTATACGGTTCCTGCCCTCATTATTTTGCACGGAAACTGAGAAACAAGCAAAGGAAGCTTGCCCTTCAGTTTGGCGAGTAGGTAACCAATTTGTTTGAATCTTACGAGATCCTTGATTTTCAATATACACAGATCTTTAAAAATATTGCTGGTGTGGGCTGATCTTCGTGCATTAGTTATCCATCTTACTGCCTTCTTTTGCAAAGGAACAAGTCTCTTGACAGCGCAACTTTGGCCAAAAAACTCCAGTCCGTATTCCAAGCGGCTTTTAATCAGGGAGTCATAAAGTACTTTGCTCAAATTTCGTGGTACATTGCTTTTTTGGCCATAAAGAACGTGTACAGGGTTCTCCTTACGCTAGCCCCAACAAAATTTACATGCTCTTTCCGATTAAGTCGCTCGTCATTTCGCATACCCAAAAAATTTACAAACGGTTCCGAAACCCGCTTGTTGAATTTCAAGTCCATCAACTACTAATTTAAAGGTCTGGACCGGATTCCTAGGGCCAAATAAAACTACTTTTGTCTTACTAAAATTCATTACAAGCCGGTTCGCTTTGAAGTACTTACTCAGTTTCTCCATCCACAGACTGCACTCAGCTTGGGCCTTTAATAAATCAGTTCCGAAGTATTGAAGGGTCGTGTCGTCAGCGAACATAGTTGCCATAAAATTTGTTGCTTTCGGAAGGTCATTCGTGTATATCAAGAAAAGTAACGGACCCAGGACACTACCTTGAGGGACGCCACAACTAAGTGTCAGGGGTTCAGATAAATGACCATCAATATCCACTACTTGCACTCTCCCTCTTAAATAGTTGTTCAACCATAATAAAATGTTATTGCTGAAGCCGTATTTGCCCATCTTTGCTAGAAGAATGTCGTGAGAGATGGTATCGAAAGCCTTCTTTAGGTCTACAAATAATCCTATTGAAATCCTTTGGTCTTGCTTATTGAAAACATTTTACAAGAAGTTATGAATATCTGCAAGTTTTGGTCGACCCTACTCATCACTAGTTGTATACTGAATGATTAACACACGTCAACACTTTCCCTATCAACGTTTCCAGCAAATTAGTACTAGAAAAGCACAGGTTCACATGGTTTTGGTGGTTAACTTCAAAAGCATCACCTTTTTTAAACTTATCGTTAGCTTTTAAGCACAATTTAATGGAAAAAGATAGTGACAAAAAGTTGTGGTATGTGCAAGCATACAACATATAGATCTCTGTTAATCCCTATTTGGATGTCAAAGGTGTTTGTAATTATACCATTGTAAGATTTGAAAGGTCTCTTCGAAAGGTCGAAAGGTTGGTGATGTTTTTATGGCGTTAGCATAGAGAAGTGTTAATATTTCGAATTTCACACTAAGGCGCCCTCTTGGTCTACCATGAATTAAGTGTCACAATGCTCCTCAATAATGACAAGATTTTGGTACCAAATGTATTTTTGTATTTTTTGCATATTTTTGTCACCTGCCATCTTATGACATCTTTAACAAATAAATGTTGGACTTAAATGGTTTGAGATGATTGTCGAACGACGTCCCAATATGGCGAACAATTTTGTCAATGAAGATTTGGAAGCACTGGATGTGCTAAAGTCATGGTGGTTATTGCCGCAATTGTGGCGCAGGTTGGCCAGCCCACACAGCTGAAATCCAAGCCGGTTCTTTTCACGTCTCTATAGATCAGCAATAGGTTGTTTTGTCCTCAAAGGGAGGAGGGAGAGGAGAATGAAAAGGGCTAATCAATTTTGTATTCCGTTTTTGACAATATATTTTAGTGATCGTAATTTTAGGATGGATTATTCCCTCATCTGACTCAATCATACGTTTCTTTTCCAGTGCCACCTATTTGCCTAAGATTTCCGTCCTTGCATGTAATGAATCATACGTTAGGGGGTATTTTAGTTTCGAACTAAATGTTGCATCTTTGAGATCAAAATATCTTGATAGGTAATATATCAGACGGATATCTTAGCCCATAGATTTCTAGACACTGGATGTCGACCGACCGACCACTCGGTTAACTAAACCGCACAATAAACCGGTTTGGGATCAATTCCCAGGAGACCATCCATTGTACTGTCTTACCAGCCGAGTGCTTGGATGTCCGACATCCAGTGTTTATAAATCTACGCTTAGCCATCCCCTTCCATGATCCGAGATGGATCCTCAGCGTTGCTGAAAATACTCGTCCAAAGAAAAGGAAACGACAGGACCAAAACATTTTAAATATTAACTTATCTTTGCCGAACTGATTGCTACGATTTTAACATTAGTACATTATGCACTCCAGATGGAACCAGACTTGGCTAAAGGTTGCAGCTTCTCAAGATAACAATGATGGATGGGTTTGGGACGATGCTACTTGGATCCTTTGCTCTTCTTTCATCATTTTCACGATGCAAACGGGTGAGCAATAACATCTTTTTTAATAGTCATTAACTTGTTTCCTTCGTCTTATTCCTTAATGGACCCACAGGATTTGGAATGCTGGAATCTGGGTGCGTGTCTTTGAAGAATGAAGTCAATATCATGATGAAGAACGTCGTGGATGTGGTTTTTGGTGGGATCACTTATTGGGCATTGGGCTATGGGTTAAGTTACGGATCAGGGCCTGGAACGAATCCCTTTTTTGGGTTTGGCGATTGGTAAGCAGTGATGAGGAATAATTGCAATTACATGTAAATATATTTTGATCACATGACATTCCCTATTTATGAAGGCTTAACATCCTACGGTTGGTCTGTCCAGCCGCTCAAACACGAAGTAAAGGGGAAGGAAGACCCGTGCTCGATTGTTCAATCATCTTTATGTAATAGATGTAATTGGTGCATTGAGTTCTGTATAAACCTATTGGTACAAAATAATTCAAAAAGTTCTGTGATATGAAACTTTTGTTGCTGTTAATATTTAATACCTTTTAGACCTGCCATTTCTATTTCTTTGGCCTGGCATCATTTTTAGCAACGTTGATGTTAAGTTCCAAATCATGGGAGAATATCTGTAAGTGTAGTCCTCATACATAACCGAATGACAAGTAGAATAGACCTTAAACATAACAGAATGACAATTCACATACTTTTCTGATGAAAACCCACGTGAAGATAGTTTAGTCTCAAGGATCTTATACCCAGTTAGAAAACGCATTATTTTTATTATTTATTTTTAAATTTAGGGAAATAGCCATTAATGATATGGGTCTTATTGTGAGTAATCACTTCAAAAAATGATCCGATTAAGATGAAGATTTTATGAGTTGTATCTGATCTGTATCCATTCGCTTTCATTGTGATGACAGCAGTGTCATCGACTGGTTAGAAAAGCACGAATGTACAAACGAAATAAACTGAGATTTGGTCAGAGTTCGATTAACTTGGTCATGGTATATTGCTCGACCATTTACCAAAAAAAGTCTATGGTAAAATATTCTACTGATTTCGTAATTTTGTCCTTGAGGGAGTTCAAAGGGTCAAAGAGTGATAGTGACTTCAGGAGTACCGCAAGGTTCGATTGAAGCCTCTCTAAGATATTCATTCCCAAACATTGTTCAATCTTGCAGACCCACAGAGTGGTCACGTTCTAAAAATCCATCGTTCAATCTTACATATGTGTCTTCCATTTGGGCCCCAATTATTTCTGGCTGATTTCAAAACATCACTCTTACGACATGGTTTTTTAGCATTTCTCGAAGAAAACTGCAACTAACTCGATAATGCAGGAATTGGCATGTGATATGAATATCTTTTTCAAGGGAGTAAAGTAGGGTACTTTTAACTAATTAAACTTTTGGACGATTCAATTCATCATGATTTTGGATTTGTTCTGCCTTTGACGGTAAATTTCAGCTGTATAACGTAACGAAGCTTGCATGCGATAATAACGAATTTGAACGTCTGCTAGTATGTACGCGTATTTAATGTTCACCTCACTACTCGCCTTCAAACCTTGGGATATGCTCCTCAACGTCAAAACAAACTATTTTGCCGACATTTGTTTTTTCTTTTAAATAGATAAAATATCTACTTATAGGGTTAAGTACAAAATGAAGGTCTAAAGGTGCTATCGAACTTTAATTATTTATTCATTACCCCTGGCAATAGGTGTATTTCAAGATCATTGTATATTCAAGATATTCTTCGTTTAGCCCCTGTTACTTTAAGTGCATGGCTGTTTGCAAATACTTTCTGCAGATTGATAGAAAAGGAGTGAAGAAACCTTGAAGAGTCAGCATGGAATAATATCACAAGGTTGAGCATTAAGAGTGAACAGCAGTGTTCTCAAACTTATGCAAGAGACTTCAGAGTGAAAAGACGTGTCGGAAAGTGCTCTCCAGACACTTGGAAAAAAATTGCTTAGTTTTCGGCGCATCTGACGATTGAAGTTGAAGTGAAATGAAAAAAGCTACTAGAAGTAGCGCAAGAGACTTGTCAAAGGGGCCAATGAGCGTGTTGGATCACCTTCTGTCCCCCAAAACACATTCAAAGGACAACGAAGAAGTAATCGTCCCAAGTGGGCAAAAAATGGGTAACCTGTCAGCAGAGGACCTGATTGGCGAGGTTCAAGCAATAAAAAACGAAATGGAAAAAATGAAGTTGGAGAACGACAACCTGAAGTAAAGGGTGGTATTACTGGAGCAGGCTTTGGAGAAGAACCAGATGCAGGTCAAGAAAGACATGGCAGAGACGGTTAAGGTTCACTGCGAGAGCAAGACTTTTGCTGAAACATTGAAGGAAAATCTGAATGTCATCCCTGGCAATGTGATACAGTGTGTGGCCGAGATGCAAGACAGAAAACAGAACCTAGTGTTCAGAGGCATCAAAGGGCTGAAGGAAGAAGACCCAAACAAGCGAAAGGCCTATGAGGAGGGGGAGATCCTGAAGGTAGCCAAGATAGCAGGATTGCCGGACACCTTCAAAAGTGCCATCCTAGCAGTGCGAAGGCTGGGAAAAAGGGACGACGGGAGGGACTTTCGGCCTCTGCTGGTCAGGCTTTCCTCACAAGATCTCCGAGAACAAGCTCTAAGGTCAAATAGAGCCCTCAGAGAACAAAATAAGAAAAATGCTGAATCGGGAACTGTGACGAAATACAGAATCGAGCCCGACATGACTAAAGAGCAAATGGAGAATCTGAATAAGAAATGGGAGGAAGCACGGGACAAGTCAAAAAACGGGCGACGGTACTTCGTGATTGGCATAAGTTTGAAAATAAAGTAATTGTAATTGAACGTGGTTGAAGATAAAGTAATGGCAATTTTTTACATTTAAGAAGTAATTAACGCAGACATGTTAGTGATGTCTGTCTGTTTGTTTCGGAATCAGAAGGCAGCTCTCTCACTTGGGTGCCATCTGATGATAGGTGTACCAATAGGATAGGATCTCAGCATCAGATTTTTTTTTTGTTTTTTGTACCCCTAGCGCCATCTTTCGCATATGTAGGGATGTGTCAAACGTAAAAATGACAAAGCGTTTTCCACCAACAATTGAACTTCTGTGTCAAATCGAGCTACAAGTTTTATCTTTTCAATCGTATCTAGCACTATCCGATGGTTTTTTGTACAACAGCTCCTCTTATTTCAACACTATTGTAAATGACTCATGCCACAGCCCAATCATTGACACATCCCTACGTAAGTCTGAAGGGGGCGCTCAGGTGCAAAGGGGTAAACAACGACCCCCGCGAGCATGTCCCATTAAGGGATATTCCTGCTCCGTCATAACAACCAACATTAATTTTTGACTTCACCCTCGGGAATGACCGCAAAGCCCGGAAGCAGTAACTCATCCTGCACTTCAAATACTGCAAAGACGCTTGGACTAGGCTAGCCTGAAATTGAACGAGGCATAGCGGATTGGAAAGCGGGGGCTCTGTAAATAAATTAGGACTGATAGTCTATTTATAGTGATGATGAGGGCTGCTGGAAAGGTACAAACGAATTCCGAAATAAACATGATTCATGATTGCAATAAGGACATAAAGCCCCATGCCATAGGATCCCATTTTGACTCTGGTTAGAACTAACCTAATCTTATTTGTTCCATTTTAGGATTTATTGATGGATCCTGCATTTGCAGTGACTTGACAACTGTCAAAAATCTGCACTGGGTTCCAACTTAAAAAGAAACAGTTGAGAAAAATTCCCAAACCTGCTTAATAGATGATGACATTCAGGATCACTTTTTCCGATGTAATTACATTATATTGTAGATTAAAGCCTTTTGCATTTTTTACCAACTTTGTTGACAGGTTTAGCTTTTTATTGATGTATCCCTTTTTTCCTTGACATAGATTGAAACTTTTCAGCAGAGAATTGGTGACGTAGTACTATTTCAAAAAAGAGAGCTGGTAATATTGGTTAACGAGTGAACGTGTTATGCATGGGATCATAGGTTCAATCCTAGGGCTCTCTTCCACAAAAACAACGTACAAACATTAAAGCTTTGAACGGCAGCGGCAGAATTAACCCAACAGAGATCTACGTATCTTTCACCCCTCTACTGGCAATACCCAGAAAAGGCAGACCAAGTACAAGTTCATTCAGTAATATTAGTTAGCAAGACAAAATTGTAAAATCCAATAAGGCAAGAATCCTAGCTGTAAGATAAAAGCTATACTGCGAAGTATACTTTTTAAGTAAAAGGTCTCTTTAATAACCTCCCGCATTTCACCTTCTTACAGCACGACTTTAACGTTTGAAGTGGAAAATAATAATCTCTTTTAATCCTATACTGGGATAGAGTCTTTTTTCTATTTTTCTGCCAAAACACTGTTACCAAAACAAACTTTTCATGGATTATTTCCATTTCTATTCGAAAAACTTTGTAATGTTGGTAAGTTTACAATTGTATTGTTTTAAAGAAATTGTGTCAAAGATAGTCAATAGATGTTATACAAATACAACATTTGACGCCAAACTTCATTCTAACGCCGTCTTTTCTCAACACGATGGTTCATGGGGTAACTAAAGACTTATTTTTGCCTTTATAATCATTCATTGACATGTTAAATCATATTTTTCATTTCTGATCCCACGTGCAGGTTCGTGAATGCAAATGGGAAAGACATTGGACCTGTTTTCACCACTTTCTTGTTCCAATTATCATTTGCCACAACAGCAACCACGATAGTTTCCGGTGGGATTGGAGAGAGGTAAGTGGAAGGTTACACATAAAAAACACATGAGGTTACATTTTAATGCCTGAATTATCATTACTTGTGTTTTTAGATGTAACTTTAATGCTTATTGCATATTTTCATTGCTGAATACATTTGTGTATTGCATTCCTGCGGGTTGGCTATGGGGAAAACATGGCTTTTTGAAGAACCTTGGTGCCATCGACATTGCAGGAAGTGGAGGGGTCCATTTAGTGGGCGGAACTTCAGGTAAGAAGCAGTACACAAAAAATGAGCAACCAATATCCCCCAAAAATAGATTCTTGACCTTGATGATATGTAATAATTACTAAAGGTATCTTTTTATATGACATTTGTCACAAATATTCTTCTATTTAAATATTCTGCTATTAGCAAGACGTGTTTCTTGAGTTTATATGATAGGAACAAACCAAAATATAGCATTGATTGAGATTAAAAGCATTTTAAGGCAACTACGAATTTTAAATGACACGATTTGACTCCTCGTCAAAATGAAACCATATTGTACTCGTACATCCGGATTGCGTTAGTGCAAAATGATGCAAAGGATATTTGACTTTTAGCTTTTGTAGCAGCTGTGATTATGGGTCCTCGGTTGGGTCGTTGGGACATTATTGGTGACCCTCCCATGGGAAGTCCCACAAACGCATGCATTGGATTATTCATGCTCTGGTGGGGCTGGATTGCATTCACATCGGGTAGTTCGTTTGGAGTGTCGGGTCGGAAGTGGATTTTAGCTGCTCAATCAGCTTGTACCACAATGGTGGCTTCATTTTCCGGAGGAATAGTAGCCATTTTCTACAGCCTGTACAACACTAATGGCAAGCTTAACATCCTAATGTTAATCAATGGAATCCTTGGCGCTTTAGTCGGGATTACAGGTAAACAAATCCGTTTAAGATGATCTTTGCTGTCTACTCGTTGTAATGTTGCACTTTAACTTTTAGGCTTGAAATTTGAAAATAGCTTTAAAGAAGTTGAAAGACATCCATTTCTTTAAATTATTAAGTGCTTGGTGTTGCCCGGTTAGTAAAGACAGTTATCATATTTTCCATTATGCACCCCTGGGTTCAATCCCTGGCTTACCGAGTCCACATTCCCTCGTGTTATTTGAATTGCAACATGAACTGCTGCTTTAAAAACTTGAATCAGAGAATTTGAGGGCATTCCTGAGGGTGAGATATGAACTAATGATGGCTGTGATAAGTTGATAACTGATACAGCGCATGAATTGGCACTCGGCATCTTTGAAAATGTATCATTTTCTAGGGTGACTAATTATGTTTTTACCCAATTCTTGAGCGGAGTTAAATTTGGTGAAATCCTGGTTTCTTTTAATCTTAACTTATTTTCGTTTGACAAAAGATCATACAATTGAAAGAAGCCAATATCTCCAACGAAGTTCATCATAGGGACAATCTGGAGTTTTTGATATTTAGGCAGTCATCAAGTTTACAATACATAAGTAATGTGAGAACATTGCCACGGTTGCAAGAATGTTCCCAATGAGAATTTTGAATAATACTTGACCTTCATTCTCGTGAGAGAGTAACGAGAACAACTCTCATTTTAGGTGGATGTGCTCTGGTGTCTTTGAGGGAATCCGTTATCATTGGTGCGATTGGAGCTTTTCTCGCCAATATTAGTGCTCCATTACTCATTTGGATGAAGGTTGACGATGCTGTTGGTGCGACTTGTGTCCATGGTGAGGGTCCACTTAGTTGCTCCTTTTAAATGATCGTAGCAATAAATTCATTTGAAAAAGCTCCCGGTTGTTGATATTGTTTGCATTTTATTTCTATTTTATTCATTTTAGGATTTGGTGGATTGTGGGGAATGCTGGCAGTTGGTTTGTTTGCTCGAACAGATCACCTGGAAGGGGTCAGTCAACATGCCGGACTATTCCATGGGGGTGGCTTCTATCTTTTGGGTGTTCAAGGATTGTGTTGTGTTTGTTTTATGTTATGGTCCTCAATTGCCACACTCATTCTGATTAAAGTAAGGAAACTTTCTTTGTAGATGCCTTGAATTAAAAGAAAAAGAGTTGAATTGCACAGACGCACAACAGGAAAATTTAACATTTTTTCTTGCTCTTAATTTCTGAGGGAAAAAAAAACACAAAGAACATCTTTAGTCCAGTTTTTGTTCCGGGTGAATCAGAACTGTGGAGGTAAAACTAAATGAGCTTCTGTCTTGTGAGCAAGTGACCTCCCAAAAGTATTGAGGTTGCGTGAAAGCGTTCTTTCTTTGTGCAATCAATTTGGAAAGGGAAAAGAAAAAAAAATTAAAAAAACATAGGTTATCCAGCTCAGACTTCCCTAATAAATTTATAGTGTTAATGAATATATTTTACCCGCAGATCATCGACAAATTTGTCCATTTCCGCATGACTGAAATCCAGGAGTTAGTGGGAGCGGATTATTGTGAACACAATATTTTTCATTCCGGAGTTGGAGTTACTAGAGCCGTCAGCGTGATCAAACGACATGACAAGGCTGTCGATTTGGGATTAGTTCCAGTCGGAAAAAACAAAGGTAGATTATATGTTTGGTTCTTCCGCAATATAGGATCAATGTGGCCAATTGTTCAAAATTGTTTATTCCACATTAGATTTTACCTAATGTTTTCAACAGCTGGCCATCAGCTCTCTTTAGTGCACACGGCATTTGTTTTATTTCTCACCATTGGTTCCATTTCTTTTTGTTTTCATTCACAGGTTTTTAACTTTAGTTGTCTTTAAAATTGTTTGGAAACCAAAACCAATTGCTACATTATTTTTTTGTTTTACTGTTACTTTTCAGGCCATATGGATTTTCTTGAGAGGGAGTACGCATCCAAATTGAAATCGGAAGTGGAAAAGTATACAAACCGATCAAATTTTCAGAGACAATCCAATAGAGTACATGTATTTGACACAAGTGCATGTTGAGAAGAACAAAATACAGTTTAAATGATTACTTTGTAAGCAAGCTAATTCGAAATCTTGACAAAGTAATAGATTATTTATTCTCTTACATCAATGTCTTTTTCTATGTACTTTTAACACTCAAAATAAATAATATTTTAGCTCCTAGCTTTTCACTTTCCGTTTAAATTCGTATCTTCCACGTTGCCCTGCAAGTTAACAACTGTGCTTGTTCTTGAATGTTTACCAACAATTTCATTTCTTTCAATGTCGTTCTACTTGTTACCTTTCAAACTTGTGGCAATGTTGTATTTAATTGAATTTGTGTCGATAGGCGCATGTTTGATCGCGTTTGGAGGATTTATTTATCGAACAAAAAAAACTGATTTACAGTGCCTTAACATATCTCTAGTGCTTTGAAATAAATGTTTAGAAAATTGGTCTTTATCTTCTTCTTGTAGAAGGACACAAATGTGGGCTTCATAAAATGAATCATTTTTTGCACATCTGAATCAATGCAGAACACACAAAATATTGCTTCACTGAATTGCGGATTTGTTGTTTTAAACTAAATTGAATTCCCATGAGTTGTGATTTAAACTTTTTTAATGAGCCCTCCTCCTCACCCTAGGGTCAAAAATTGATATAATATGAACCCTTAAACTATTTCATTATTTTGTAGTCACTTATTTACAGGTGCATGTAGAGAATGTTACCCCCAGAAGTACGGTTAACCTTACTTAGTTAGTTTCCCCCTTTTCCCAAGAAAAGGTTTTCCTATTTCCCATTTCTATTTTCTGTGCAAAAAACGAGCTTAATATACTTAGTCCAGAAAAGAATAAATACAGTACTAAGTCAATATGCATACTTGACAGGTTGGCTATTTCAAAGTTGTGGAAGAAGTTAAAATCAGGATACAAAAATTCAGTAATGGAGGCAAGGCTAAATTTCCCAGGTAAAAATGTCCAAGAAATGTTGATTCATCTAAGTCTTAAAATGCAACAACCTCAGAACGTTTTCACACGGCTTCAATTTCAATGATCATCAGTAAAACATGTTGAAGACTGTTTGAAAAGGACATGGTCAGATTTTTTTTGTAAACTTGTTCAAAAAGCGCCTGAATCTTTTAAAATCGTCCAAAAAGCCAAACTATTTGACTTTAAATATAACATTAACGTTCAGTATCATTTTTTCGCAGTCTCTATTCATGAACTTCTCAAACATCTTCATAATATTAGAAGTGAGAGAAATCAGCTTATGATTACTGGGGAGCGACTTATACCCCCTTTGAAAATGGGAACAGCGTGAGCTAACTTCAGAGAGGAAGGAAACTTACCCTGATCAAAGGTCTGCAACACATTAAATTCGAGAAAACAGGAGCAAGAACTTGTGAGCATCTCATCAAGAACTGAGATGTCACACCATCAGGACTAGGAGAACTCAAAATGCCTCAGGTGAGTTTGCATCAGAGGAAAAGCCTTCGGATTCGTCCAGAACTCCTGGACCACTATACTCTCCTTTTTCAATTGATCATTCTCGATGGGGACCTAATCTTACCCTGAATCAAATCCAACTTATTTTGGAGACTAGCTCCAACTACTGGATTCAAATTGCTGACATCGAGATCACGTTCTGTGGTTTGACACCAGGGTGAGCAAGGGGTAAGAAGGGAGATGTCCCTACTAGTCTAAACAAAGTGCAAAGCCGCACAGCGCAGAACTGCAGTTACGGGTAAAACAAAATGCCTTGCACAGGCATTTAGCATGTCACGCTCCCCTTTTCTCACGTATATGTAGTCCAGGTAATCCTGCCACCTCTCAGCCAGACTTGACCTCAACGTCATATGTTTGTTATGATTTGGTTTTGGGTGGGCAGATTTTGAAGCTCACAACCGGCATATCGGACATTTCTCCTCGGTTTCAAGACAAGAAGCAATTACTGAGCACAGGATCAGAGAAGAAGAAGAAGCAATAACAGGCCCGTTCTCATATAAGTAGGCTCCTCAATTTTCAGAAGGATAATGCGCAACCTCTCATTTTCGTTTACAATGTATGTTTATTATGAGTAAAATGCAAAGTCTATTTCAATCTATAGACTGGTCGGGTATCTAACCTGGAATAGATATGAGTGATTTAAATAGCTTGGACACAACCTCCTTCTCTTCGACCAGAGTAAGCAATATGAAACGAGCACGTCGGACCAAGTCAATTATCCTCGAAAAATTTGGCCGAAGCTGCCTGAGGAAGGCGGTTCTGCAAAATTAGGTCAATTTCATGACACAAAATATGCATGAAAGCGGGTCAAAATAAGCATACTAATGGTGAGTCTACATGAGAAACATCTTGCCACAAAGTTTGCCTAACATTTCGGAAACGTTTGATATTTCAGAAACAATTCTTCTCTGAGCCGTGAAACCCCCCAATCAAAATAGTTTGACAAACATTTCGCCTTCGATTTCTGAGCAGGCAAACTTGCAAGTGATCATATCATTGCCCTATGTGCCTTGAATCCATTCAAAATTTATGTTTTGCCCAGGAAACAAAGACGATTAGTATGATAGTTAGTATGATAAAAAAAACACCAATGGGGACTATGGGCACTTCTTCAATCATACGTGCCTAGTTTCCCGTTGTAAGTTTCCATATGAATCAGTTCGTAATTAGCCTCTCACCAGACCGGATCAATAAATGAGTTATCTTGAACCTACAATTCGAGTGATTACACACCCCTCGTTGAGAGCAAAAACCATCGAATGTGACCGATCTCCGTGCCTTTCTAGGCTTGGTGAATCAGTTGAGATCGTTCACACCGAATATCGTTGCTAAAGCTGTGACTCCCTTAACCTGGGAGCTCTTAGGTCGACATTTTCGTCAAAATGTTTCTCATGCGAATCAGCTATTCAGCTTGAAGGTCCTTGGTTAGGGTTCTCAACTTGAGCAAAAAAAGATGCACTGCCGAGGAATCAAGGATCAAGAGCGAGTCTTGAAGCAACCCTTTGTTCAAGTCCTTGAAAGGCAGGGTCACGTTTTGACACTCGGTTAAGCATTTTTGATTTTGCTTCGGTACCCTCTTTTGCTAAAGATGAGAGCCCTAGCTCAGGTCCTTTAAGCCAAAAAGCTACACATCCGGTTCAGTACACAGGGGTTGAAGGGTTAAGATCCCTTCTTTCGACCAAGAATGGATTTACATGGTCAGAAGATGTCCACACGCCTGTGTTCAAAGATGCTTGTCGTGTGATCTCGTCAGCTCCAGTACTTGCCCACTTTGATTCCCCTCTTCCCATCAAATTGATGACGGACGCGTCACGTTTGCAGGGTCTAGGATTTGCCCTCCTCCAAGACCATGGCAAGGAGTTCTCTGGAAACTGGTAAAATGTGGTTCAAGATTTATTAGTAATGCCGAGTCCAGCTATGCCGTCTGCGAACTCGAACTTCTGGCCATTGTATGGGCCGTTAAAACATGTTGCATTTATTTACAAGGTGTCGAATGCTTTCAGATTATCACGTATCACAAATCACTCATCCTGGTCTTGAACTCACGTACACTTGATGCACTGTATTGCGGATGCACTGAGTCGTGCGCCCATGAAGGCACACAAGTCGGCGGAGGGACGTGTTAGTGTCCTCCCTGATAGTCATGTTCGGGGTATAATTGTCAGCTCCATCCAAGTTTGCAAGGTGGATGGTTGCCAGGCAACCCTTGATCTCTTCAAGATGGCTGCTGAAGTGGACGAGGAGTATCTTGCCCTGAAGGACTGACTCTCTCTTAGACGAAACAGTCACGGGTAGCAAGTTGCCCGCTGGTGTACGTCAGTTCAAGAAGATATGGGATGTTCTGTCGGTTGAAGAAGGCCTCGTCCTAGTTGAATCAAGAAAGATCGTTTTTCCTCCTACCGTGCCTCGTGACGTACTTCGTCTTCTCCACTTGCCTCATCAAAGACTGACAAGAACATATAATGGGCCCATGAAGGGCCCGTGAGTTCTTTTATTGGCCGGGTATGAAGAGTGACATTCTTTCTTTGCCTGAGTCTTGTGAGTTGTGTCAGATTCTCCAGCCATCCCAACCCAGAGAACCACACAATCAGATCCGCCCCCATCACGCCCATTCGAGTCTGTAAGTGCGGACCTATTCGAATATGGAGGTCGAACCTTCCTGGCCTTTGCAGATTGCTACTCAGGTTGGCCGGGCATGGATTCCTTCCCAAAAATACTAAATTCTCGAGAGATTGCTCGATCTCTCAGGCGAATATTTTCCCAGTGTGGATTTCCGATGAAGGTTCGAATTGATGGTGGGCCACAGTTTACATCGGCCGAGTTCACGAAATTTTGTGCTGAGGAGAAGATCATGGCGATAGTAAGTTCTGCGTACCACGCCCAGTACAATGGTCACGCGGAGGCCGCTGTGAAGATGTTGAAGAATCTGGTCAAAAAACACTGGGAAAACGGCCACCTTGATCATAAGGCCTCCTGGAATGGAGAAATGTGCCGAAAAGTGATCATCCTACCACGAGATGACGACGGAGGACAGCCCTTCAGCTCTTAACCGGCACCAAAAAGAGTTTGACAGAACCAAAGCCTGCTATGACGAACGATCTCGGATACAACCCAGCTTATCCGTTGGGGACTGTGTATGGGTTCAGGATGCCCATTCAAGATTGTGGGATCGCCGTGGCGTTATCCAGACGATCAAACAGCGGCCGGATCATATGTGGTGGCAATTGGTTCTTGACGATGTATAAGAAACCTTAGGTTCCTTTGTTTGTACACCTCGGAAGAGGGGGAGGAAGAAGAGGTGGCCAACGACGAACCTCTTTGGAAAAGCACCCGGATAAAGAAGAAAACTGTCTGTTTCACCTTTTAAATTCAATGTTTTATTCAATTTTGGGAGATGTTATGTAAATATTCAAATATGTCTTTCCTGCCATTCCTACCCTTGTCATTATACCCACTCATGTTCCGTCATTCTGTACTCTTCTCCTAAACGCCAGCGGGAGGTTTTTCGAACAGAATAGACACGTTTGCCTAGTCGTTCTTATTAAGTCCGGATATAAAAGACCATTCTCTCCGACCGTAAAAAATCTCGCTTATCAACAAAGCTATGTTCTACTGGAGGCAAAGCATGAGCTAATGGGGATGTTTGGGTTTGGGAAATGGGTTGGGCAGCTACATTTGAATGGGAACGCATTTTAGGAATAGGGGTGGGGCAAGGAATATTAGGGAGGAGAGTGTTTATAGGAATAGGGGTGGATTGGGTATTTGAAGGAAGAGGAGGGAATTGGGAGAGAGGGTGGGGGGTAGGAGGAGAGGGAGGGAGGAAGTTAAATGGGTTAAGGAAGGGGTGTGGGGTGTGATTAGGTTTAAGAATAGGGTCAGCTCTAAAACTACGAAACTGAGTTATCCTATTTCTCAGCTTTTCTTACATCCCTTCAACGTAGACGGACGTACACCGTACATTAAAGCACGTCTTATGTCTCATGGACTGACGGCACATGTACGGGTGAAAAAAGGACAATCTACCTTTGAACATCCCTTCTTCCTATTGTATTTCTCAAGGCCGAACTTGAGACGTTTTTGACACCATTTAGGGTGGTCAGCTTTTTCCTTCTTCAGGACATGGCTGCTTTTGGTAAACGGGACAGACTGTTTCCTCTACAACTGTATTTTCGTGCTCTATTTCAAGAGGGGGTACTACTTCAACCTCTATATTTGTCAAATCAGCAGACTTCTCAGCAACTGGTTGAGCCTGTTCTTCAAGCAGAACCTTGGTTTCATTGACCCAAGCAGCTAAAGCCTCTATAATAAATGGCCTATTGACTACGGAAGGATCCTTCCCAACCAATACCAAGTCCAAACATTCTCTAACCTCTTTGCTGACTTTTCCAAAAATAGCTTCCATCATGAATGCAGAGCGGGAAATTCAAGAAACCAAGAAAAAGAAGAAAACTAAAAGGCTATGCAATCTTGTCCTGAGATGCAGGGCAACGAAGCAAAATAGGAATAAACTACCTCACATCAAACTAAACATCGAAATCTAAGATGGAGAAGGTAAACAAGAAGCAAGGGACAGAGAAAAGCAAGGAATCAAGAACATATGTAAGCTAAGAAAACATCACAAAACACAGAAATAAACTCAACAAACTGATCTAACACAAAAGGAAATCAATACACCAATGAACTATAAATTCTAGGTGTCAAGAGTAGACATCATCCAACCGGCACGGAAGAAGAGGGGGGGGAAGGGGAGGGAGGTAGTACTGGAGTGCATTTGGTCTTATCGTGTGCCAGAACTAGAAGCGAAACGGCCTCCCTGCTAATCCATCTTGGAAGTATGCCACAATTGAAAACATCGCACCAACAGAAATGTGCTCCAGCCATACCTCATTTACGGGATTGTGAACAGTTTAGAGTGCTGTGGAGGATGACCAATCATTCAAAGAGTACAGATCATTTGCTATGTTGGCCTTAATTTGTGCAAAAGCTAACGAAACCGCGTTCCTCCATCCAAAGATGAAGCCAACAACGATGTCTGTGATCTTCAATACAAACCACAAGATATGCCAAGCTCTAGCAAAAAAATTATGATCTGTCTCTTCAAAGTCCTGAAGCTCTCTCCCACCGTCCGTGAGATGTGCCCAATGCTATTTATTGCCACCATTGTGATGAAGTTCGTCCTAAATTATGGGTGTCAGTTCAACACCAGCGCAATCAACGACAATGCTACTAACTCACCAACCAACAACACCAATATGTCAGCCAAGAAAAGCTCATTTGGAAGCTATCCAGTTTGAAATACTCAGCCAATTATTTTAAATATGTGGTAATCAAAAGAGATTATGCCCAGACAATGTGTTTGTTAAGTATGGTTTTTGTTATAAAATGTACAACAGAACAAAGACACTACTTGTTTATTCATTTTATAGTTCCATGGGCAGTTTAAGGCAGCTGGCTAGTCAAGAGGGCACCGAAAAGAACCGACACATTTCGTTGATTATGCATGGATGGAGAAATAGATGGAGTGGGTTAATAAGCGTGGAGCAAGTGAGGAAACGAAGAACCAGTCAATCATGTACGTTGATCATTCGATATCTATGAGATCTACACAACACAGACTGTGATCAAGACCAGGAAACACCCATTCCAATGAGCAAACACATTTATGCACGGGTTTTATTACTTTTAGTACGATACTTGAGCCTTGAGCTATTTCACATCAAATGAGTTTGCAGTACACCATACGGAAAGGTGTCAGCGATGCCAATTTGGAAGTACAAGAGAAACAAAATTATGCCAAGTGGTAACTATTTACGAATTGCCTGAATTTGCTCTCTGTTATAATACTTGACAAATTAAGCGACACAAATTCTGGATCTCATCAAGTATGCTCAATATTTTATTTTGTTGTTGAGCAGTGCGCCATGAATAAAACCCAGGGATCATCCAGATTTCGCAAACCTCTGGCATTAAAGGATCGAAATACGGTTAGGTGCATAAGCCAAATAATAGATTTTTTTTTCATTTTTTGTCGTCGTGTAGGAACTTAATATTTCACTGACAAGTTATTGGTACCTTCAGCAACTTCTCAGGTCAAATGAATTTCGTTGTAAGCATCATATACCCTCCAGGAGCCAGGAACTAGGCCTCTAGTAAAAGGATAGGATGTCTGATTTTAACAGGGTATCTTTCGCTGAACATCTTATTGTTGATACATTCTAATATCACAATTAGACAAAAGTGGCAAAAAGTGGCAAAAATCGCAAAAATGACAAAATGTGGCAGAAAATGGTGGATGGTTGTTCAAAATGGCCGCCGGTGCTTGAAATGCTTGACCGAAATAAAAAGCAATGGTCTATGATAAAATAACATAATGGCTTTATCTTTGCCAAGCAAGATGTAAAAGCAATTTGCAAAAGGTGGAACAAGTCCAAAGATGTTTCACTAGGAACATAAGAAGAATGAGAGAGCTCTCGTATTTGGAATAGTGATGGCAAAATTCGACTTTGAAGAGATTTCTGCCACTTTCGGCCACCATTTCCTGCGAGGTGGTCAGAAATGGCTTTTAATGATTTCTCATCCCTGATTGGGAGAGACTAGAAAATTTGGGACTGTATGGTGTTCAAAGAAGGTACGAAAGGTATCTGATACTGCACGTCTTCAAAAGCATTCATGAGCTTTGTCCCAACCCAGGATTTAGGGTCAATTCTGGTGACCGCAGAGGCTTAATGTGCGGTTTGAAAGCACCTTCAAGCCCTAGAAAATCCAGGATAGTTCGATCAGTGATCGGAACACCGAAAAACCGTTTTTTCGAATTTTCGAAAAATATTCTACCGAAAAGAGAAGTCTAGAATATATTTAACTAACCCCCTGTCTACCACGCTAGCTGGAAAAATTGAAGTCGTCTACAAAGAAAAACTTAGAGTGAACTGCCAGGTGCAACTCATTTCAAATTTTTTTCTATCAATTATCATCATCTAAATTGAGTTTTGGTCAACCTGTAGTGGGTTGGGGCAAATCAGGTTACTTGTCTCAAAAAGTGCATAAAGAGGTTCAAATTTGACTCGAAACATAGCAATATCGTGGCCAAAATATTCCACTAAAACTGATGATAGGGATTAGCACGCCGTCTTCAGTTACGAAATGGTCTGCAATTTTCCTGAAGTGGAACGTTTCATCTGAAATTGCTTTTCAAGAAATAAAAAAGCAAGCTTTCTAAATTATTGAGTCGCCTGTTGTGAAACTCAACGTCGCAATTCTCTTTTCTATTCTAGTCATACTACTAATACCCATTTTGACAGCCCCCTCCCCCATATTATGAAACAAATTTTAACAGATATTATTGTGTGCTTAGACATAATGGTCCCAAAGAGATTGATGGTCTATTAGGCAAGGCTGTAAAATCTGTTCACTCAATACAGAAAAAGGCAGTCATGTCGGTGTACAGACCTTAAGCTTGAAGCTTATGTCAAAATGGAATTTCTTGTTCACTTATCACAATGGCTTTTAGGAGTGTTAGTTACCGGACAGACAATGTTCTTGAAGACGAGTCCTTTATTGCCCGACCGCCTTTTAAGAAAGAAACATTTAAGGGGTTGTATGATGACACTTAAATGAAACGGAAGGAACAAACCTCTGTTCATACTTAACTCCAGAGATTTCGGGATTACCTCGATTATTTAAAGGTGCAATCATGTCGCCCACATTCAACAGGGTTTGTGGGACATTAAACCGAAATTCCAAATACCTCATCATTGTTACATTTCATGACACTTTCGAGGTGCGTTGCTCAACAAGGGCATTCAATAGAATATGTGATTTTTTTCCAATACAGTAAAAATCGGATATAGGAGCAGTTTTGGGGCAGTGAATTTCTGCTCTTATATCCGATGTGCTCTTATATCCGATGCTCCAATTCTGCGGTTCCAGAGGCAAATCTGATGACAGAGAACATATTTTTATAAAACAAAATGCAAGGAGGGCAGTGTGTTGGCTGTATGTTTACGTACCAAATAATACGTAGTTAATTTGTCACAGAATTACATACTGGCTATGAATTTAAAAAAAAAAACCCCAAGAGTTTTCCCAATGAAGCACGTTTGACTCCTAACTTTGTGACAACTTCGGTCAGGCATATCTTGGACAGCTTGTCAAAATCAGCAAGGAGCTCTTGCCTTTCCTTGATGGAAAAAGTGGTTCTCTTGGCACAAGCCATTATGTACGACTGTTTGTTTTTATGAGAAAGCGGCTGAAAACTTGCCTTTATTAAATGGCTTAACCAGTTTCCATATTTTGCCGCCTTCAATTCTGTTCTTATATCCGATGTGGCCCAAAATTTTGTGCTCTTATATCCGATGCTACTTTACTATACCTTACTAGACAATTTGATTTGGGGATTCACAATCCTGCTCTTACATTCGATTTGCTCTTATATCCGATGCTTTTATATCCGATTTTTATTGTATTCTTCTCAGGTTTTTCTACTGATACAGGGGAATGAGTTCCCCGTAAGTCATAATTAATAAAAGATCATTTCACATAATGCTTCGAATTTGCCGCTCTAGGGCACTCTTGAACGAAAGGCTGGTCTGGGATGGTTGATAAAAAACGACCTAAATGTCGCTTAAAACTTAACAATGGATCATCTAGTAAATTGAATCGTAGAACTGAGCACGGTAGCAAATTATAGAGGGTTGGTACTCGGTTTATCAAAAAGAGGGTTTTAAAGTCTTCACCAACTTTTTATCTGATGGGTTGAAATTAAATCTGATTTCACACGTGAAACCTCTTCTATCGGTAACGTTTAATTTCATTCCTCATTCGTTGTGCAAATGTCTGAATCTTTTTTGGACGACATGTTACACGTGTCATGCCCTAAAAGCATGCGGGTTTTATATTCTACTCATATTCATAAGCCCAGCAAGAATTATCAACGTTTCAAGGGAAGAATTCAATTCACTGAAAGCGAAATTTCAATGAATCTCGTTGTCCCTTGACCCCCAGCTTCAGCCGACCTTAAACCATGCTTGTTCAATAGGGGATGTCAAGTAAAGGAAATTCAAGGAAAAATGTGGTCCGGCACCCTGATTTTGGGCATTTTGGGAAGAGAGATCTAAGACAAACATCACAGTCAACTCGCACCATTCGCCCATTGAATTTTCAATAATCGAGTAATTTTGAGCGAGTTGTGATACAAAACCCTACTAAATGAGCATAATCAGTGAAAGCACTATCAAATTGGCTCAATACCACAAAGCTAATTGCCTAGATAAGCATGTAAAATGGAAAAAATGTCAAAATTCAATGCATGCACAGTGCGGTTTGGCTGGGCATGTTGTCTTTGATTTTATTCCATGGAATAACGTCAGTTGGCCATGAACGCGTTTACTTGACTAGCCCTATACAACTACTGTTGAGCTTAAGCATTCTAGCTCTTTTGTTTTCTATGTTATTTGAACACAACCGAAAAGGCGAAGCCGGAAATTCAAATCATCATGTTCTCGAGATAGGGTCGACCATTACTCAAAAGCCGGCGTGCTCTAGAGTAAGACCGGCCAAAAAGGTCGGTCTGGCTAAGTTCAAGTTCAAAGATGAACATTGGCCGTTGATCATAGAAAGGTTAGAGGAGCTTGATCTTATTTCAATGCTGAAAAAGGAATCGTCCATAGATGTAGCCTTAGACAAAATGATTCTAGTTTTTGAGGACGTCTGTTCCAGTCTAGCAATCTCTGAATGTGTTTCACAGGGCGGGGCACATTCTAAAATTCCGAAGTATAGGAAGAATTTGTTCAAAAAGAGTTGCAAACTAGCAAAAAGGCTCCAGAGCACTTTGAATCCAGTAGTTGTGGCTAGCCTTCAAAGAAAGTTGGATTTAATCCAAGGTAGAATTAAGGCCTCCATTGAGACAGATCAGTTGAACAAGGAAAGCAGAGTTGTTCAAGAGGTGAGGTCGAATCCGAAGGCTTTTTTCTCTTATGCAAACTCTAAGAGAAAGATCAAACACCCTGTAGGGCCTTTTGAGGTCGATGGGGAAGCCATAGACAATGTAGAGTCTATGGCGAACATACTTGGAGATCAGTTCTCTAGTGTGTTTTCAACTCCACTGAGTTTAGGAGCAACAGTCCATTGCTCTATTGATGAGTTTGTTGGGACTGGCAAGGTTTGTCAAGCTGAGCATTTAGATGATCTTGTAGTCACAGATCAGGATGCTTTAGAGGCCATCAGGGACTTGAGACTCTCGAGCTCCCCTGGCCCTGATGGAGTGACATCTCAGTTTCTGATGAGATGCTCACAGGTTCTTGCTCCTGTTTTCTCGTACTTGATGCGTTGCATCTTGGACCAGGGCAAGTTCCCCTCTTCTCTGAAGGTAGCTCATGTTGTTCCAATTTTCAAAGGGGGAGATAAGTCACTCCCCAGTAACTACAGGCCAATTTCTCTCACTTCGAATATTCCGCAGGTGTTTGAGAAGATCATGAAGTTCAAACTTGTTGAATTTCTTGATATACATGAAGTCCTTCCTCCTAGCCAGCATGGGTTCCGAGCACATTTTAGCACGGTTACCCAACTGATTGAGCATATAGAGCAGGTTATTGAGGGACTGGAGAGCCATGAATCAGTCGATGTAGTTTATCTCGACTTTGCCAAGGCCTTTGACAAGGTAGATCATGGCCTTTTAGTTAACAGGCTCCATGAGATTGGGATCCAAGGCAAGGTTCTCAATTGGCTAAGAAGTTTCATTTGTGGTAGGAAACAATTAGTTAAGGTTGAGGGATCCCTTAGTGACATACATGATGTCAAGTCGGGTGTCCCTCAGGGCTCCATTTTGGGTCCTCTCCTTTTCATTATCTTCATTGCTCCGCTTCAGAAGCTTGGTAGTAGTAATGTCAGTATCTCTTCTTATGCTGATGATACAAAATTGGTAGTTGGTAGGAATGGTCAGGATTCCGGTTGTCTGGCAAAGGTCCTAGACCAAATTTATTCCTGGGTTGCTGCGAGTAACATGGCCTTGAATGGAATGAAATTCCGTTCAATGACCTTTGGGTCGACGCCATTAGACACTCCACTATTAGATGATGAAGGTAAGGACATTGAGCAGGTCTCATCCATGAAGGATTTAGGTGTAGTCCTCCAAGATAATGGAAAGTTCGATGAGCATATCCAGTTGAAAGTTGGTAAGGCTTTTCAAACATGTGGTTGGATATATCGCACGTTTAAGTCCAGAGATAGTGTCACGATGCTAACTCTGTACAAGTCGATTGTTCAGCCGCATCTTGAATATGCCTCTCCCATTTGGGCTCCAATTAGTTCAGCAGGTTTGCAAAAGCTCGAGCAGGTCCAAAGATGTTTTACTAGGAACATTGAAGATATGAGAGAGCTCTCGTATTGGGAGAGGTTAGAAAGGTTGGGATTGTACAGTACTCAGAGAAGGTACGAAAGGTATCTGATATTGTACGTTTTCAAAAGCATTCATGAGCTTTGTCCCAACCCAGGATTTAGGGTCAATTGTAGTGACCGTAGAGGCTTAATGTGCGTTTTGAGAGCACCTTCAAGCCCTCGAGAATCCAGGCTAGTTAAAACAATGAAGTCCAACTCTCTTCTTTCTCGGGCTCCTTCATTGTTCAATTTGCTGCCCTCAAATATTCGTAGGGTTTATGTAGGCGTTGATCCAGTAGCAGGATTTAAGTCAGACTTGGACAAGTTTTTGACTAAAATTCCGGATCAACCTTATATTCAAGGATTAGCCAGATCAGCCAACTCCAATTCGTTGGTCGATCAAATAATATATATAAATAAAAGTCAAGTATAATAAATAATCTTCTCGTCTTGAACTGCTGGGATTCCAATCCCGGTAGCGGTAAGGAAGTCCGCACAAAAAAAAAAATTGCGCGGTCGCCATCATTTTCAGGGTCAACATTTTCTAATGTAGTTTTTGATAATTGTTTCTCAAAAGCATGACAGTGGTATGCTAATATGATGGCAGATTGAAAGTCTATCACATGTCAAAGCCTTTTTACTTTATCATAATCTGGGCCAGCAGGAAAATACCTCTGAGCAGAATATAACTCTCAAGCCAATGTCTTGAAAATTTCTTATCTAATGTGAGCTTGACTACCCGCAGAATTTCAAAATAACCAAATTGTCTCCACGATGGATTTATCCGGTGTTTTTGGTTCCGTTGACATTTTTATCGAAAGGCAATGAATTGTCAGCCCAATGTTTTCTTTTAGATTTTATCTAACTTTATCTGCTTAAAAGAACGAGGCAAAAAGCAAAATTAGTCACACTTGAAAAATGATAAACAGACCTCGAATAAAAGTCGAAACCTGAAAAAATTGAATTAAAAAAAGATTGTCGAGACAAATTTCCAACTTTTCTTAGCAATTTTTTTCGACTCTTTCGACATTTTTCCCATTATCTTTTACAATTTAGAACATTTTCAGCCGTTTCGTCATTTACACTTATTTGCTTTAAAAAAAAAAAAGCTGTGACTTTTTGGGACCTTTTCATTTACTTTTGTGCCGCATGATTAGATGAAGAATTAGATCCTTGGCCAGATCTTTTTGGTCGATTGCGCAAGAGGCATGTCTTCTAAAGTTAACGTGACGTCACACGTGGCACTTAATTCTCGTCGTATGTACATTGCGTCATTCTCAGTGCAGCTCAGTTAGATTTTAGCTGGTCCTCCCCTAACAAGTATGAGGGAGGGCCCGTATTACGGTTATCATTCAAAACACCAATTAAACATTGGTCATTGTGAAACGTATACAATGACACAAGGTTAAGGAAAATGAGTCATTCTTTAATGATCTTGGAAGCAGCTTGGTTGGCTATTTTCTATGGGCAGCAATTCGGTTAGATCATCGTCCGAAGTGATTGGTGCGCATTTCAGGTACTGATTCACGCCGACATTGGGCCTAATTAATCATTTAATTGATCGATTGACTACTTTGGGATTTCTTTTCTCTTCCTTGGCTTTCAGCTACAAACGTGCCATCGAGTTTGATCTAAGTCCTGGTTACTGGGGGAACCAGGCCAAGCAAGCACTTCATGGGCCACAATTACCTCTCAGAACCTGAGTGGCCATGGCAAAAAAGCAATGGCCACTCAATTCCCCCTACATGACCACCTACGAATAGTCCTTGCTCTTACAATCAAACCACAATCTAAGTCTATTAGGCATTTTATGTTCCTTGCCTTTCCCCTGTCTTCGTTGTTTCTTTTACTTTTTATGTTCTCTCCTTTTACTCCCTTATATTTATTTATTTTTATTCAGGGCAATACTCCGAAATACTCCTATTACTATGATCAATCATTTGTGTCTCAGTATTGTGTCAGAGTGGCCTAAATGAATAAACAAACAAACCTTTCCCTTCACTCGCTTGTTGCCCTTTGTTGTCTTATTTCCTCTGATTCCCTTATTCCTGTCGTTTCCACCTCCCTCAAACTTATCACCCCACGCCAAGTTGATCAAGCGTCCAGATTAGGATTCTCAAACAATCCCTGGATATATATTGGGTTCAAATCCCGGTACAGGAAATAGGCTTTCATTCATGTACCCATGGTTATTGTTAGTAAATTTTACGATGGTCTACGTAAGATTGAAAAATTGCAGGCATGAGCCATTTTAAGTATTTGGGATCGGCTCAAATCCCTAGAACTATACAATGTTCAAGGAGGATACGAGCGATATATGATTATCTATATATTTAAATGCCTCCATGGCTTTTGCCACAACCCAGGAGTTTTACACACATTGAGCGATAGAAGCGGCATTAGCTGTTGTTGAATCGAATGTATTTCGGTTTTAATTCCTAACAAGATAAGGTTCCTTAAAGCCATGTTGCTTGTAACTAAGGATATTAAGAATTTTTTGACCTTTATGACAGTCCAATACAAAATGGAACATATACAAATGTGTAAACAAATATGTACTATTCGACATTGAGCGAATTCGATGGACAACAAGGTCTTGAAAAATCATAAAGCCGGTTTTGTCTTGAGCAGAGGCCCTGTCTTGTTTAACCTCTTGCCAGTAGCTCTCCGACAATTCTACGATCTAGATGAACCTTTGTTAAGTTTTAAGACGATTTTGATCTATTTTTGCAATCGTTACCTGACACCAACCTTACGTTCAGGGATGTTTCAGAGCGGTAAACTCGACCTCATGGGACCAAATGATGATTTACCAAAATGAAATTGTCATCCGATGTATGCTGTTGTTTCACAAAAATGGAACGAGGTTTCAAAATTGAAACAATGGAATAGACCACTTTTTGGCATTTGATGCTAACAAAATGTCTACTAATACGAATGCCCCACGAAAAATAATCCCCATATTGCCTCGAATTTGAGAAATATTCATGTTGCTCAATGATTAGAAATTGCACCCATTTTATGACAAATGCCGGGAGAAACAAATTTAATATGGTTTTACTGTCAATACCCACATGTCTAATGTTTCAAAATCTGAAATTGTTACATTCTGCGTAGGAAACTTGTCTGAGGGTCTGTCTTCTTGTGAATGATGGATCGATTACAACTACTTATTTTTGATGATTTCATCATTGATCGATTAGAATTGTTTTTGGATTAAAAAGGCGAATTATAGACAAAGACATGCAACGCACAAATTGGTATTTACGACCACTGGGATTGGACTTGGGAAACTAGAATGTTTTTGATACCTTGCTTTCAAAAAAGGGTTTCTAAAGTAAACTCCCTCTCTGCTAATGATTGTTTGGGGTTTATTATGAAACTGCTAAGATACAGGGTGCGTGAGCAAAATCTGAACACTCAGTAGAATCCTAATTTCCCGCTTTCTAGGACAGCTAGAGACCTACGCATTCTCTTATTTGAAAGAAGATATACCAGCTCAACGATAACATTTGGTGATCTTTTTGATAAAATTGGTCTGAATTGGCAAAGAGGCATCAAGTTTCCAATTTGGTCCACGCTGGAGTCTCTATTTCAGCTATATTCAAGGCCACCAACGTCACAAGAACTATAGTTTATACATGGGACAGTACTTGGGCCTGAAAAGCTATCTCAGAACTGTCAGGCAGTTGCCGACCACAGCCACGAAGGAGAAGAGGCTAATCAGGTGCAAAAAAAAGTCCTCAATGTCTTGAAGAACAATAGTTTCATTGTGAAGATCTTCTTCTGACCCAGACGCTCTCTTCAGGCGAGGAGCAAATCGGAAATTTGACGCTTCTTTGCTAATTCAGACTCCATGTGCGACTTTATCAAAGAGATCACCAAATGTCATCGTTGAGCGAGTTTATCCTCTTTCCAAAATAAGAAACTGTAGGTCTTTAACGATCTTTGAAAGCGGGAAATTAAAATTCTATTGGGTGTTCAGATTTTGCTGACTCAGCCGACGTGTCGTCCTTAGGCTTGTAATAGAAAGTATGAATACATTATCAAAAGAATAAAATAGGATAGTTATGTCTGGCACCACTCAACGAGTTTGCTCAAATGTCAAGACTTCTAGTTCTTTTTTTGAGGAACAATTTTGGATGAATAAGCATCTTGGTAAATAGCTTAGTTTACTATATAAAATCACTAATGATACATTGTAAAGTATCATGGTCCACAACTGTGCCTAACAACATTTTCAGTGCTCTTAATTAAGCACTGACATAAAGTTTTATAAATATCTTTTTTGCAGATACTTAGTTATTACATCTTGAAAGTTGTGTTTTGCGGTAGATCGAAGAATAGCTATACTTTAAGTGATTGTCAAGACCAATGATGTACTTCTTTGATGGAATAAAAAATAAATGATATTCTCTAATTTTCGTAAACATTTCTTCAAAAGTTAAGAACAATCAACGTTGGCAATTCTAACTTAAGGCGGCTTTACACTAGGAAGGAAAACCGAGATTGAATCCGGTTTGAAGATTCAAGTGGGGCTAGTGCTGGGGCGAGTTCGGCAAACGACTCAAGTCCAGTAGAGGACTCCAGCCTTTCACTATACTCAAGACAAACAAAAAGACTCGTACATTAAAAACTCGCCCCAGTACTAGACCTACTTCAAACTTCAAACTGGATTCAATCTCGGTTTTCCATCCTAGTGTAAAGGCGCCCTTATGTATTCAGAATCTGAAATTGCCAATTTTTTTTCTTGGAGTGTGGAGCTACACTAGTCGGGCATGACTTTGAATATTACAACGATACATCTAAACGTTTTTTTGCAGTCTTCCTTACCGCTTCTGGGATTGGAATCCCAGCAATTCAAGACGAGAATTTTTTTCATTTTACTCAACTTTTATTCATATATATTATTTGATCGAACAACAAATTAGAGTTGGCTGATTGGGCTAACCCTTGAATATAGGGTTAATCGGGAATTGTAGTCAAAAACTTAAATCCTGCTACAGGATCAACGCCTACATACGCCCTACGAATATTTGAAGGCAGCAAATTGAACAATGAACGAGCCCGACAAAGACTGGATTCTCGAGGGCTTGAAGGCGCTCTCAAAACGCACGTTCAGCCTCTACGGTCTCCACAATTGACCCTAAATCCTGGGTTGGGACAAAGCTCGTGAATGCTTTTGAAAACGTACAATATCAGATACCTTTCGTACCTTCTCTGAACACTGTACAGCCCCAACTTGTTTAGTCTCTCCCAATACGAGAGCTCTCTCATATCCTCAATGTTCCTAGTAAAACATCTTTGGACTTGTTCGAGCTTCTGCAAACCTGATGAACTCATTGGAGCCCAATTGGGTGAAGCATATTCCAGATGCGGCTGGACAGTTGACTTGTACAGAGCTAGTATCATGATGCTATCTCTGGACTTAAACGTGCGATATATCCAACCACATATTTGAAAAGCTTTACCAACTTTCAACTAGAGATGCTCATCGAACTTTCTATTATTTTGGAGGACTACACCTAAATCTTTCACAAATGAGACTTGTTCCATATCTTTACCTCCATTATCTACGTGTGGAGTATTCAAAGGAGTTGACCCCAAAGCCATTGAGCGGAATTTCATTCCACTCAGTGCCATGTTACTCGCAGCAACCCAAGAGTAAATTCGGTGTGGGACCTTTGCCAGACAACCGGAATCCTGACCATTCCTACCAACTACCAATTTTGTATCTTCACCATAGGAAGAGATACTGACATTACTACTAACAACCTTCTGAAGCGGAGCTGTAACGCTCGAATCAAGTCTAACGAGATCAAGATACGAGACTTAGTATCACCTAGAAAAATGAAACAAGTGTCGGTCCAGATGGTAAGTCATAGACTGCCTTTTATTCATGAGAAACAGCTTTATATACACAACGGGAACAGGGAAGAGGCAAAGCTTAAGGTGCGTGTTCCAAGTCTGTCGCAACATGTTGGAGCATAGAGTCCCTCTTTGGGATCAGGGTTATGTTCTCTCATGACGATGCTGTAGTTCGTATACAGAGCAATGAAGATGATGAAAAGGAGAGGACCCAAAATGGAGCCCTGAGGAAAACCTGACTTGACAAAATATATGTCTCTAAGGGACCCTTCAACCGTAACCAATTGGTTCCCACCATAAATGAAACTTCTTAGCCAATTGAGAACCTTGCCTTGGATCCCAATCTCATGGAGCCTGTTAACTAAAAGGCCATGATCTACCTTGTCAAAGGCCTTGGCAAAGTCGAGATAAACTACATCGACTGATTCATGGATCTCCAATCCCTCAATAACCTGCTCTATATGCTCAATCAGTTGGGTAACCGTGCTAAAATGTGCTCGGAACCCATGCTGGCTAGGAGGAAGGACTTCATGTATATCAAGAAATTCAACAAGTTTGAACTTCATGATCTTCTCAAACACCTTGGCAATATTGGAAGTGAGAGAAATCGGCCTATGGTTACTGGGGAGCGGCTTATCTCCCCCTTTGAAAATTGGAACAACAGGAGCTAGCTTCAGAGAGGAGGAGAACTTGCCCTGGTCCAAGATGCAACGCATCAAGTACGAGAAAACAGGAGCAAGAACCTGTGAGCATCTCATCAGAAACTGAGATGTCACCCCATGTGGGCCAGGAGAGGTCGAGGGTCACAGGTCCCTGATGGCCTCTAAGGCATCTTGATCTGTAACTACAAGGTCATCTAAACGCTCAACTTGACAAGCCTTGCCAACCTCAACAGACTCCTCTTCAGAGCAAAGAGGTGTTGCTTCTAAACTCAGCGGGGTTGAAAACACATTAGAGAACTGATCTCCAAGTATGTTGACCATCGACTCTACATTCTCTATGGCTTCCCCATTCACCTCGAAAGGCTCAACAGGGTGTTTCATCTTTCTCTTAGAGTTTGCATAAGAGCCTTCGGATTCGACCTCATCTCTTGAAGTACTCTACCTCCCTTTTTCAACTGATCTGTCTCAATGGAGGCCTTAATTCTGACTTGGATCAACTCCAACTTTCTTTGAAGGCTATCCGCAACTACTGGATTCAAATTGCTCTAGAGTCTTTTTGCTAGTTTGCAACTCTTTTTGAACAAAATCTTCCTATACTTCGGAATTTTAGACTACCTCCGCCCTGTGGAACACATTCAGAGATTGCTGTAGTGGAACAGACGTCCTTGAACTTAGCCAGACCGACCTTTTTGACCGGTCTTACTCTAGAGCACGCCGGCTTTTGAGTAATGGTCGACCCTATCTCGAGAACATGATGATCTGACAGATTACTAGGTATCACATGGACATACTGGATCAGGTCAGGGTCATTGGAAAAAAACAAGTCGAGAACGCTAATCTCTCTAGTGGCTACACCAACATGTTGGGATAAATTGCACAAGGGTAATTGGGAGAGGGTAAAAGGGGAGGAGAAGAGGGAGGAGGAACTCTGGCCGCCACCTGAGCATACGATCTAGAAGATGCGTGGGGCTCATGGCGACCAGAGGGGGGCTTAGGGCTACAAAGTTTGGGCAGAAGAGAGGTTAAAGGAATTGAGGGTGAGGTTGTAGGAGAGGGAGGGGAACAAGGGGAGGGAAATAGGGAAGGAGAGAGGAAAGGGATGGGGTAAGTCTGTTGAGAGACTTGACAATGAGGTGGAGACAACTGCTGTCTCTTCCTCCTAATGCCCCTGAGATGGGCCTTTGTGCATTTGAAATTGAGGCATACCTTGTGCCTCAAAGATCTCATGCACATAAATGGGTGGAAAAAGCTACACCCCTGCTTGGAACAGCCCTTCTCTTGGAATTTGAGAGGGCCAAACTCTCTAAGTTTGGGATACCATTCTGGGTGACCCTTTCCCTGCCTTTTTGCATCTCTGTCGTTTATGGACATTGCAAATTTCGAGAGGACGGAAGTTTTGAAAAATGCTTGACAAGAAGAGAGCGACTAAAGTTTTGTTATCAAAAAATGTTCTGTTGCCATTAGCAAGGCTTTGTAGAGTACTGTTTTGATAGAGCATCCGCTTTCCAATTTGCGAATCCTGGTTCGATCCCAGGCTAGCTGAGTTCAAGCTTCTTTGCGGTAGTCAAATTGCAGCACGAGTTGCCCCTTTAACACCTAAATGGGCGAACCTGCGGTCATTCTCGAGGGTGAGGTAATAATTACTGTTGGCTGTGACAACGAAGCGGGAATATTCCTCAATTGGAACATCCATAAATCACATGGCAGGCCGAGCGAGAGAGCTGCCTTCTGACTTCTTAACAGCAAAAAAAGCAATGTTCTGTTGTCATATTTTGCATGTATCTATTTTCATATTTTTATGGTATTACAAAGTGTTCACGAATGCATGGGACATGCAGAGGGTTCGACAAGGACAACGTTTCGAGCCCAAAATGGAGGCAGGAATGAAATTTCTGCAAGGTGTCCAAAAGTACTTTTTGTCCGAGGGCACCACATTTTGCGAAAAAAAAAACTATGTGAAGACCTTTTACATCCTCCCTCATTCCTTACATCCACAGTAATTTACACAAACATAAATTTCTAGAATTTTTCTCGAATTCTTTGGTCAGAGTTGAATTGGTTTTGTCTTCTAATAAATTTGTTACTGATCTGGCAAGTTGCAGCACTCCACTGAGTAATGCCAAAGACCCACGTGATCGGACCAATGAGTATAATAATTTGTCTGGAGTCCACAAATCACTTGATTGGTACCACAGGACTTCTCATGCCACGTACCACCTTGATTTTCCTCACAATCGGATCTCAACCAGGTGTTCGTTTCAGCGCAAAACAACTCTGCACACACCAGACCATAATCATCTAGAAAGATTGGCACATAACTAATATAGTGTGCGTATTACATTTTTCCTCTTTTTAACGAGGTTATATTGAGCAAAACAGAAGAATCCTATTGCAATGTTTATGAAGAAAAGGTTGGAGCCATGCCTTCAGGCGTTTTTTGGTTCTTCTAGGGAATCCTGGTTCTTATCCCTGTAAAAGGACTTGCATTTTGTTTAACTGCCGTTGTTTCTGTCCACCACATACCTTAGTCAAACATCAAATGATACCAAATTCAATCACAATTTCGCTGTTTGATGTTGAATACCTCAGGGTCGTAAAACAACATTAAAAATAATGCCCATCTAAGCCTCAAATACTTTGGCCTCACCGTTTCCTTTAATTTTTATAAGCTTTTTATAAGCGTTCTCTTGCATCACGTGTTTTTTCTTGAAGGGCAACCATCAATAACTTCATTTATACATACAGATCGACGAAGGGCGCTGCGATCGCATATTTTGGGCAACTATGGTACAAATTTGAATCGTTGACGGCTCGTCCAAATTCTGAGTAAAAACTCCTAATACGACTCCTTGTCAAGCAATTACTCTGCTCTAGCACGTTTCATAAAACGGGTTTGAGCAAGCTGTCTGACCACATTTTTAAGAAAGAAATTATGAAGGGGTTAAAATGGGGCTCAAGTTAAAGTTTTCATCCATGTGGTGGAAACACTTAACTGAAAGGCAAGGAACAAGCCTCAGTTCAAGCTGACCTCCAGATGTGTCGGGATTAACTTGATTACGTAAAGGTGCAATCATGTCGCCCAAATTCAAGCAGATTGTTGGGAGATTGAAACGAAATTCTGAATGCCTCATCATTGCGTTGCAATTTGGGATACATTTTGCTGCACTTACGAGATGCGTTGCAAAACAATGGCAATCAAAAGAATATGTGATTTGCTCTGCTAATGTCCAAATATTTTTTTGACATATTCCGTGTGTTGTGCCCCCACAAAGCAAGGTTTATTGTTCTACGGCTTTTCTACGCGTATATTTGTAAGATTCAACAGAAATTAAAATAAAGAAACAAGAATAACAAACGTTTCATGTGCATAATTCAACCTGCATAAAGTGAGATTTCAATAAACGTCATTGTCTCTTGCCAACTAGCGTCAGTTGACCTGAAAACATGCTCATCCAGTACAGCTCTTGTTGAGCTTAAGCAATCTGGTTACTTGGTTTTCTATGAGGGCAGCTTTCATTACATCATGACTAACAAACCTCGGGGCTTTTGTCTAGTAGGCATTAAATATGTGAGTGCAAGGGAAGCAACTTTATAGGGACCCTCATTTACAATGTCAAACACCCCAAACGAAATAAGAAAGAGGCACAGAAGATTGCTAAATGAACTACTCTTGACATGCCACAAACACAATTTTATTTTGTTAACTGAATTACCAAGTAAACATAAAATCTTAGAACTAGCGTATTTGAAAGCTCCATCTTAAAAAAAATCTGTAATAATTACACTCTGTTATTATCAATTGTCATTTTCATTGGGTGAAAATAGCGCCCTCTACATCATCTAGGTATGGGAAAACTAAGGCCCTGAATTTAGAAACAACAGAATGTGTTGTAAAATGCCATATTTTATCAAGTTATGCTTCGCTGAACAATTTGTTGCTTAAGCATTGTGACACAATTAATATCATTAATTCTTCTGGGAAAAGTTTCAATGCGCGGAAGATTAGAATTCCTAACACTTATCCATATGGCTTCCAAATATGAACCAAGCAAGGAGTTTATACTGTATTCTTGATATCACTTGAACACTTTTGCCATTTCTCATAAGATCTTCATAACACTTGGATTTTCATGAACAAAGTAAAAGTATTAGTGCCAGAATTCTTTATTTTACTCTGAGCTGTTCATGGTTGTTTGTCCGCAATTAGAATAGACAGAGGGAGCTGTTTGACCTGGTGAATTGCTCTATGTGTGTGCGAATATGCTGAGAACGAAGTCAGATGCATAAGAAGCCAGATCTTAGATATATCAAACAGTCTAAGGTGCAGTGTCAAAGGGACAAAATCTTCTCGCAAGGTATTGTAACTTCATATTCTTGTGTCTTGTTACCAAAACAGAGGTTGTCCTTTTCCTTTACTTATTGCTTGATAAGAAGGCAAATTACAAAGCTCCAAGAAAATATAGCCAATTCCTAATAAGAGTTTTTAGCATCATTCAATTTTCCATCACAGGCTTTAGGGAGCTCGGACTCTACACTGGTTAGACTTTATTTTTTATTATGAAATAGCCAAGAATCAGCAGCCAATAGCGCTAATCTTAAAACCATTCCCACTTTTCTCTATGCGGGTCATAAGCCACAGAGGTGCTTGGGCTCATCCAGGTGACCTGTTGGACCGGCAATTGAGTTCTAACTATTTTCAAGTCCACTAAGGCCTTCAATTGCAACCAAGTGACAGACCGAGGACATTGAGGATGTCACAAGCTGCAACAGCAGATAAACGCCTCATTTCTGCCAATCTGGAGATGAGCCTCCAAAACATTGCGGCGTCTACCGGTTATACTTGATGATTGCACTGTTGACGTTTACCAAATCTTTGAGCCAACACTTTCATCACTTGGCCTGGACATAGATTTCTAGCCCATGGATGTCGGAAGACCGACCCCTCGGTTGGCTATACAATACAATAAACTGGTTTGTGATCAATTCCCAGGAGACCATCCACTGCACTGTTTTACCAAGGCCAAGTGGGGAAAGTTTTGCCCCAAGGATTTGGTAAGCGTCAACAATGCAATTTGTATATTTTTTCCCTAGTGGCATTAAGTTCGGCATTCTAATCTGAAACAATTTTACTACCGATTTACACTTTTATTGACATATGCCATCACTAGCGGAATATCGGAAACCCGTCAGTTAGTCACAATAGGTACTCCTGATTTTTCTTCAATCAAAACAGGGCCACTTTTTTGGTCAAACCTAACCTTTTACGTTATGTTGGAAGCTGTTGGTGCTTCAACTTTCCTAGCTTTTGGGTAATACTGATTTTGAAAATTTATTTGATCCCATCACTAGTAGGAGCGTAATCTGGCATTTTGAATTAAGTTCAATCGACCTAGGCCTGATTTGACCTTCTTACTTCCCAACGCTCCTTTGTCTGGAATGGCCCGACCCCTGGCTTTAGTGAAGCCTTGGGGACAGGTCGATGTGGGAGCACCATAGCCATTGGAGGAGTGTTCTTTACTCCTTAGGATTTGGTTACTGGGATCATTGCATGTGAGTCGCATCCCATCGATCCCATTGTCCTCAACCAGAGTGGCAAAATAAATCACGTGAAAGGAATTGGGACAGTATTCCCAATTATCACCACCAGTGCCGCCCAAACCAAAAGCTAACATTCAAAAGAAAAAAATATGACAAGCCATCAGTAGTATATAGCAAAGTTCGCAAAGAGTCTGATCTATTTACATGTCAAACTCTGACTTGTTCGAGATTGGTTTGCAGTTAGTAGAAAATCACTAATCTAACCTCTCGATGAAGTTGCGTGATGTTGGGTGGGAAATTTGCCAAACAATCCCCCTCTTAAACTTGAACAACCATACCATAGCCCCGATTTATAAAAAAGATTATCATAAAAGAGTTGTCTGATTTCTGTCAAATTGCGGAAGTACGATCGCCTTACCTTCATCAAGAGGTTGTATAGGATTTTATTGCTTATTGTGTGAATCTCGAACAAGACCGAGTTTGTCTAGTTAATAACTAGTTAAATGAGGACGCAACGAGTTCAATAGCTTACGTACATCCAGCTAGACATGGGACAAAATAGAAAGGAGCTTATGAAAAGAAGGCTGCAGAATTTGAGGTCACGGTTTATGTCTCACTCACCACGACAAGTCTTATCGCAGGTGTTTTCTTCATAGCTGGGGTTTGGACATGGGTCTCCTCCAAACTGAGGCTCTGGATTATCGCAAGTCCGATTTCGGTTAATTTCTCCAGGACCGCAAAAGCGAGAGCAGTCTGACCACGCGGTCCAATCACTCCAATGACCATGAACTAAGGGGTATTAAGACCTCAATTGCACGTATTGCTCAAATTGGCAAACAATGTATTTTTGTTTTTATTTATCAGTTTTTAAATGATTGCGTTTTGGCTTTTGTTTTATCAAATTGGAAGCAAAATGAGTATCCGTCCTGTTGTGAGACAAAAATCACGGTCAACGGCGAGGAGCTAAAAATAAGATTGATCAATTGAAAAATTATAAATAAATGAAGAAATAATAGCCCGTAGAACCCGCCTCTGTCATCTTTACCACTGCAAGCTAAGGTCGGAAGGTGGAGCAAACACTTTGATTGAATCTGGTGGGGAAATAGGCAAACCTTGTTCATGGCCTCTTTGGAGCAATTGCCGGTATTTTCATAACGTGTTTGGCAGGCTTCTCTCAAGTCACGGTGGTTTCAAAGTTTTATAAGGGTTCATGGAAAATGTAAACACATTTAGACATGTTTTCTACCTTGCAAAATCTTAAGGAGTAACTTTGATTTTATTGCGTACATAAATTTTGTCTCACATTAAAAACATATTTGCTTCAAAACATATAAAATACTACAATTTCTAAATTAGGTTTTATTGGAATTGGGAGCACATTTAGTGATTTGGACACATATTACAATGAAATGCACAGTTACATGATTTTGTGGATACCATTTTTTCAAAATAACAAAAATAATAAAAACAAAATATTGCATACTATTGGTTAAACTCTAACATCTACACAATTTTGATACCATGTTTTGGATCTTTTAGATGTACACCTACTGAATAAAACAATAATGATGTTAAAAAACAAACCCAAAATTGAGTTCATCTTCTTTTAGCTGTCATAAATCCCACAATATAGGTCAAATGGGTGAGGCTATTCATTATTCAGGTAGTGACACTATGCTTAATACAGTTTTTGATGCAATAGATGACACCTTGTTATTCCGCTTCCTAAATTTCAGCCAAAATTTGTTGCAGCTTTCTCATCTTTTTCTTAAAAGCCTCCCAAGCAATCATAAGTCAAAAGTAACTAGCTCCATGTGGAGGAATAATGATAGGTTTTCAATTGCACATAAGTCTGGAAGGTTGTTAGGCCTACAGATTTCCTTTCAAATGAAGAAAAGTTTCAATCCGTCTTACATAGGCCAATTACCTTCCCAATAGGGACTGTTAAGTCGGAATAGATCATTTTGCACTCACGACACCTGTCAAGTTTCGTTTTGTTTTGGGAGGGCGACGAAACATAAACAAAACAAACATTGCTCACATGGGATGGAAAACAAAACCATATTTATCTTCAAAATGAATCCTTTCAAGAGAAAAATTAAACCCCCGTGAAAACTAAGGATTGTGAAGACTGTTTCTCAGTTCAAAATGTAAACAATCACAGGCAGTGGGAGGGCGCGAAGAAAGCATCAAGAAACAACAACCGAAAATTTTTTCCATTGAAAAATTAAAATTAGACAAGAGAATGGTTGGAGGGCATTTTTGTTGTGTCGTTGTATGTCAAAATTTTATGAAAAAACATTCAGCTCAAGGAATCAAGTTTCATTGATTTCCTGCAAATAAAGCCAGAAGACAGTTTTGGATTCAGGCCGTGAAACGTGAGCAAGATGACCGTTGTTCCAGTAAATGGTCACCGGGACCAGGTAAGAGAAAAGGAATAGTTTATGAGTCTAAACGTCTATTTGTTTCTATAGATGCTAGGATTTGCTCAGTGCATTTCGTCCAAAATTAAAAAAGTGACAATCCGGACAGCAACCAATCATGATTGAGATGCTGATATTCAAAACTTCAGTTGCAAGAACCATTTTGGATTGTGTGGTTGACCAAGAGTATCACGACAAATGTAGAAGGCCTTCACAGGATCGCAAGCGACATGAGTATTGCAAAAGGCTAGCTCTTGGTCATTGTCAATCAATGCCCATGAATCTGTCCAAGTGAGTCTCTGGAACAATCAACGGGTTTTCAAACAGGGTCGCAATTCGCTGATGTAATTCAAGTTTAGCCTGAGTCGGAACAACAAGCTTTTTAATTGTAAGGCTCTTGAAAATGGACGACTTTTCTAATCCGAATTTATGGAGCTGTTCGGCGATAATTTTCATTTTGTCAAGATTCTACGACTCTTTCAAGAAAGCCAGTTTTTGTTCTTCTGGACGTCCCAAGAGCTGCTGGATTGATTCTCCCTTCGGATATTTTGCTTGAAGAAGATCTGAAGGACGCTTCCAAACTTGGCTTTGATCAGTTTTTCCTTCTGGACATTCATGATGGACAAAAAAATATAAGGCTGCACTGTCCACAAATACCGGCCACACATGAACATCTTGCGTCCACAACTTTTTGGTCGGAATCAAGGTCAAAGGTGAAGGTGTAAAGAGCTCCTCGAATCTTAATTGTGCAAAGAATCTTGGCTGAGATGGTCGAAAGTCGCCTTGGTCTTTGAACTTCTTGCACATTAAGTAAGTTTTGAAAAATACTATCACCGTTTTTGGCCATTCCCGCACGGAAATTAAGACCAGAAATTTTCGAGAACCCACCTACGTCAATGACGATTGCTGGGGCTAACATGGTGATAATCGAAGTTTTGAACTTAAACTGAGAAACAGTTTTCAGATCCTTAGCTTTCAACAAGGTTTCATTCTTCTCTAGAAAGGATTCACTTTGAAGATTAATATGGTTTTGATTTTCCATCCCATGTGAGCAATGTTTGTTTTGTTTATGTTTCGTCGCCCTCCCACAACAAAACGAAACTTGACAGGTGTCGTGAGTGAAAAATGATCTATTCCGACTTAACAGTCCCTATAACCAGGAAAGTCATTTCACCTATTGAGTCTAAACAGCTTATAAGGCAAAGGCCCAGAATAACGAAGTATTTCGCAAAAGAGCTTTTGTTAAAGATGTGTAAATTTCATAAAGGAACTCAATATCGTGACACACTGCAGTTCGCAAAGATTTCAAAAATTCTAGATTGGGTATTTCCCTCAAAACTCGGTGAGACAACTTTCAACCACCGTGTCGGTCGTCTCACTGGTGAGAAGTAAAATTTGATCATCGTCCGAAATAAATGTGTGAAAGTAGGAATTTGTTACGTCCCGTATGACACACCCATAAATCTTTTATGCATTGGGGATTTTATCTTCACCTTCGTCCCATTCAAGATCAAGATTAGGAATCTCATAAAGAGGGAGACATAGGTAAAGAGAGCAATAGAAAAAGAGAGAGCACGACTGCAACATATACGCAGGTGTATGCAGCACAAGTACACACAAGAATTATGTATCAAAAACGTTGGTTTGAATCCATTTAAGCTCAGATTAAAAGTTAATAACCTTCACATCTTGATTCATCTTACTAGCGTCGAATCTAAATCTACCGCTATTTTGTTGCACATTCAGGTACTGTTCGGTGTTGCAATGATTGCCGAGGTGAAATATTTTTAGTTAATAGTAAATAAGGCGTCAAAAACTTAACCCCAAATGAAATGTCTAAAAGTCATAGAGTCACGCAAAATGGCACATCCACGTGTCCAAGTGAATCATCGCAAGTTCCTTTGAAAACTTTATGATAATGTATCTGTTCATAAACCAAAATGTGATTATACCCACTTACTGGGACAATATGCCACGCAGGTGGTTGTTTCTTGTGAAATTCCGCGACAAACTGGCGGGTGCGCGCTCAAGGGAGTTGGATTGGAGCAGTTTCGAGTATGGTTGCGGAGACCTTGGTAACTGGGACCGCAGGGGCCGCTTTCAGGTACGCACACGCTCCATTCCGACCACTCAGACCACGACCCTGGTATGTAAAAGCAAGTTCAAATAATGATTGAGCATGAATAAGTTTAACTTTTTTATCCTTGCACCAAAAGTGCGCCTTAAATGAGCACCCCATGGAGAGAGAAGAGCTTCTTTAGGGCTGGATCATTTTGGTCAAGGACATTGGTGAAAATCTCAACATCTTTGATTTAACTTTTGATATTAAAGTTGGCAAAATCATATACTTGATATCCTGAGTTCATTTAGCATAATGTTGGGCTCAAATTTGATCAAGTTCATCAATTAAGCCAGATCTTGTGGTCGTATGAATTGCTTGCTCATTTGGAATAAAGTGAACGGTTTAGGAGATAATAATATTTTGCTTCCGTTCGCTGTCTACATCTCCAGAAGTCTGTGGCTGAATACATTAAATTGTACTATTACTTTCTTTATAAGTATGGTCCATGGTCGAGTATGATTTGAACGTCGTGCATTTTTCATTGGTTGCACAGTAATTAGAGATGGTACTGTACGTTTTCAAAAGCATTCATGAGCTTTGTCCCAACCCAGGATTTAGGGTCAATTGTAGTGACCGTAGGGGCTTAACGTGCGTTTTGAGAGCACCTTCAAGTCCTCGAAAATCCAGAATAGTTCGAACGATGAAGTCCACATCTCTTCTTTCTCGGGATCCTTCATTGTTTAATTTGCTAATATTCTAATATTCGTAGGGAATGCGTAGGCCTTGTTGATCCAGGTGCATCTTTCAAGTCAGACTTGGAGAAATTCTTGACTAAAATTCCTGATCAACCTTACATTCAAGGGCTAGGCAGATCCGCCAACTCGAATTCGTTGTTGGATCAGATATTACATCCATTGAAAGCTATATAAAATATGATTAATATTTATTTCATCTTGGTCGATTGGCGTTCCCATTGCTAGCTACAGGAAGGAAGTCCGCCCGCATCTCAACCACAGTGTCGGTCGTCTTAAAGTAATCTGATCGTCAAAGAATCCAGCTTACGTTTCCTTTCTTTGCATTTTACTAAATGGCTAATCTACGATGGAATCAGTTCCATGGGCTTAAAAAAGCATAAGACTAACATCACTTGACACATCAACACCAATCCTTTGAAGTAAGTAATTCCGGGCATTTCTTGATTGGAGGTTCCGACAAGTGAGGCTTGTATCACATGAATCCGTTTCCAATGAACTCACCAGGGCTTATAAGCATCCACTTGGAAT
>NC_081442.1:11164852-11231620 GCF_007210705.1 Tigriopus californicus
TGAGGACCTTTGTGCATCATTGTTCCAATCGTCGATCCTTCATTTTTGTTGTCAATAAAGGTCTTGGAGCCCTTGCATGCGATTTCATTCCTTGATCAGTGCATACTGCGTTTCAAACGGTCTTCTCATCGACTCCAAACTCCCTGGCCATCGATCTCTTGGAGGTCACAAGGCCATCCTTATTGCGGCTTTTGAGGTCATCAATGAAATCATCAGTCCTCTTCTTATTGTGGCCTCCATTGCCTGAAACCGTTGTTTTCTCGGATTGACCTTCAAACATTGGAATCAAGTGACCCGACTGACGCCGAAGATCCCGCCCAGAGAAGATCTGACAACCTTCTTTGTTTTGTTTCTTGCTCGGGCATGGTTCTCTCTTTCGAAAAACGTATCTTATAAAATATTTTGCCTTGATTCCAGCATTCAGTTGATATCATTATGACTACTTGAAATCATCTGGCTTTGGTGCCAAAGTCAAAGAAGTCTTTGTCGACATTTTGGTTCCGCCCTATAAAATGAGTTCAATTTCTCAACTCAACGAACACTTGGAAGATGTGAGAGAGGTAATGACAATCCTAAATATTGTAGACGTCATCTACATGGACTTCGATAAGGTGAACCATGGCCTACTTTTGCAAAGGCTCTATAACCATAACATCCAGAAAATTGGACACAGGGCTCGATTTCCTAGGGTAAGAGGTACAAAACAAATGGCTCCTCTAAGTTACCTCTATGTAAAAATTAATATGTCAAGGTGCATTATTTACGTTCATTGGTGCAAAACTGCGACAGAAAAATGTCCAATATTAGGATAATTTGTAACGAAAACCGCGAATTGTAGGAAATTGGGTTGAAACAGCTGAATATTTAGATATGTTCCAAAATGACGAAATATTTGAAATTGATATTCAACAGCCAAACTATTTTTTCCACGTCTCTTTTCATTGCTTTCATTGTTTAGAAAATTAGAAAATCCCCCCCAAAATGTTTTTCCGCTTCAATTTCCCAGTACTCGACCATGTCATTCCTCTTCTTCTGCACCCTCTAATGCTTAATGCAGTTTCTCATGTTTGCTAACTTATCAATTGCTCTCAATTTGCACAAACATATTGTGGTAAAAAGTATCCTATTAACAGGGCGTAGCAAAAGTAAAACCAAGTGCTAATAAGAAACGATCCTTTAGCCCATTGATCAGGAAAACCAAAATTGTGCCATTAAAAGTACAAAGTATTGCAACCAGACCTCAAGTCATATTTTTTGTTGCTTGCTTTGTTGATATCCTATGAGTTTAAAATGATGTAGCTAACTGCCTTGATGTGTGGTCAATGCCCGGTATTGGTCTCAGAAAGTCACCCTGAATCCAGAGAAAATGGACCTCTGTTATGAAGATAGTGGAGAGGGTCCATCGGCAACGAGACAAAGATTATGTCATTGAAAGAACGGCAATATCTCAAAAACGTTAAAACTGATCTTAAAAATCGGTATGGTGCAAATTCACCCAGGTGTATCCTTTTTATGACATGAATTTAGTCGCTCTTGATCAGCCAGTTAATGGACTAAAAGTATGCTTATCAGTGTCCGTACTTTAGTTGCGCCCTGTACGCGTATGTATGCATAAAATCCTAGCGTTGTTTGCCTCCAATCTTAGCGCCATTTTCTTGACGTGTTATTGTCTGACGTGCATTTGCTCGCGTCTTGAGTTGCCTACTTTGAAAGATGTTATTCGTTTAAGCCAAACAAGTCGAGCGGACGTTTTCTTTTTTTGAACTGGACAAGTTTGATTTGTGTTTGCTGGTTAAATTGACGCAAACACAATGACGGAGGTCAGGTTTATTTTTACCTCAGGGCTTCATCAGGTGGATTGAAATAGCTTCGTTATCAGTTCAACTTACGTGGTTGAAAAGGACTTCCCATGACCATTTTTTTCGTCTTGGGGATACTTGAGCAGATTTTACTTTGTTATGTATTTGCATTAATTTTTTTCTCTCGTAAATGAGCTACTATAGTATGGACGGGATATGTCAGGGTCAATGATTAATATTTTGGAAGGGAGCCAACGGCTTGCATTTTCCCTTAAATGTGGCTTAAGGCCTGTACAACTAACCATTTTGATTTTCAGTTAAATCGAACAACTTATTATTACAGTTATGCCCCTCAAAGCTCAACACATAATTCTACTGTACACAAAATAAATTTGCTAGCCTCCTTCTGGTAATTGATTGTTCGATGGTCATGAGCCGGTGGATGGACGACTAGTTGTTTTTTGAAATGAGGTATAGGTATATATATACATATACACAGAAGAGAGATGGATCACCGAGAGCATGCATTGAAGGAAAAGAACAGATTGACTAGATGAGACAAGAACATAACAGATTACCAGAGGAGTTCATTCATTCCGTGCCTGGTCATATACTGAGCTTTAAGTTCACATAAACTTTTCATCCAATTATGCGATCAAACTGAAAATTGAAATATGTACGTGCAGTGACCTCCAATCAGTCTCATTTGAAGGAAAACACAATCGGTTTATCAGCTTCCAAAATACTTATTCTCGACCGTGGCATCTCCGTCCATGTTACAGTGGTTCATGTCTCAAACTATTTGTGAAAATCAGTTGAATCGAATTGAGCATCTTTTTTGCAACGTATGGTTATGTCAAGGTGTGAAAATATAAAGGTTGGTGTTCAAGCATTATACAAATGTGGTTAAATGTAAAAAAAAGAAAAGATTGGAATGGTTTGAGTAAAAACATTATCCACCGGATATTACATCCCCATGAGGGGGATTAGAATTTGTTCAGTGTACATGAAAAAGTAAAGTGGGGATCAACAGACTTAGCATAAGATAGACATGGTTGGCGGTGGTCCAGATGGAAGCGGTCCTTTGACAGATTCTGCCGTTGATGCCATTTAACTGTGACCACTGCGATTCCACCACAGGTATGTCTGGCTAAGGACAATAAGATGTTGAAAAGTCCTTGAGCGGGAAGGACTGCTTGTGTCCGGACATCACCTTCACAAAGGTTGGGTACCCTCTCCCCAGCATTGTTGGACACTTGTTTTACTAGGCCAATGGGGAAAAGCTCGATTTCGCACATAAAATGCGTCCATGCATTGCTGGCATATCTGGGCACACAAAACTCTTACTTGAAGAATTTTGTGTGGGTGGCATCTTCGGATTTAAGAGTGGTTTTGACGGATTTTGGAAGATGATAAAGATGATAAGAAATACCTTGTGGATAATTAATCAGTTCGCCAGTCTTATGCCCATTTGGCAAGAGCAAATCTTGATCCTAAAGTAAAGTTCGCTACGTCACACAAGACAAACTTGAGCATTTATCTGAATGTCCTTAAATACATACGTTTGTAATCATCTTGGTCAAATATCACCTACATGCGACGTATAAAAGTCTAATTTAATCAGATAAGAAATCAGTTCACAAACTCCTTTTGAAGTGTGTAATTTTCTGGCCTGCTCTTCAAAATGAAAGTACTTGGCTTGGCCTTGGCCATTTTGGCCGTTTTTAACATGCAAGAGTGCTTAACACTCAAACAGTCTGACAAGCTCGTGGTTTGCTATTTTAGTAGCTGGGCCCATTACAGGTAAACTTTTAACCGTCCATCGAAAAGACCCTCCTTTCAATATTTGCATATGATCTGACAGAGAGGATCCTGGTCATTTTGATGTGGCTTGGATTGATCCCACCTTGTGTACCCATGGGATCTACGCCTATGCTGATATCGACACTGCCACGTGGTCCTTGATGCCTGTGGATCCTTGGTATGATCTTGGACCCATGGATTGCGGCATTGGCGAGTGTAACTTTGACTCCTACCGACGATTCACCGCATTGGCTTCGGAGACGTTCACGCCCATGTTGTCTGTGGGTGGATATACTGAAGGTCCTCAAAAATTCTCTGACATGGCAAGGGATCCGGTCAAACGACAGGCTTTCGTCGACAGCTCCGTGGACTACCTTCAACGTTATGGGTTCAAGGGATTGGATATTGATTGGGAGTTCCCTGGAGAAGATGACAAGCGGAATTTGGATCTCTTGGTGGGCGAGATGAAGGCTGCTTTCGACCTTCAAGGTCTCACTCTTAGCTTGGCGATCTTTCCTGAATACGACCGAGTCGATTTGGGCTACGATATCCCATTCCTGTCAGAGAATGCTGATTTCCTCAGCATCATTTCCTATGATTATCATTCGTACTACAACGGCCATGAGTAAGTAGGCACAAGAACATAATGACCATTCAGTTATGGAGTTCATTCTCAACTGCATTTCCATGTAATCCACATTGTTATTTATTGACAGATTTACGGCCCATGATGCCCCCATGTTCCGTATCAATGACGAAGAAGACATAACACACCCTGGATACGGGTACAATGTCTATGACGGTGTTCGATATATTCTGCAAAAGGGTGGTGACCCAACCAAACTGATTTTGGGCGTTCCTGCTTATGGCAATGGCTTCATGCTGGAAGATGCTTCCAATAACGGCCTTTATTGCCCTGCCGTCGGTGCGATCAACCCTGGCCCAATCATGCACTCCAGTGGCTCTTGGAGCTTCCAAGAGATCCTCAAGATTCAACAGGATGATGCCCTCTCTTACTTGCCCGGTGCCACTCCCAAGGCTTGGTCCATTATGCGAGATGATTGCCAACGGGTTCCATTTATGGTCAACGGCAAGTATTGGATTGGCTACGAGGATGTCCAATCCGTTGGTTTGAAAGCCCAAATGGCCAATGACTTGAATCTTGGCGGAGTAATGGTGTACTCCGTGGACCAGGATGATTATAATGGAGCTTATTCTGATTTGTCGTACCCACTCCTCAGAGAAATCAACACTCAACTGGCATCTGGGAACACCTTCAATCCCATTGACGAGAGCTGTGGCAGCAAACCTGCTCCTGTTTGTGAAATTTGATTTGTCCTTCAGCAATAAACAAATGTGTCAAGAATTCAGCATGATTGATGTTCAACAGGCTAACCTATTTTGAGGAACGTGATATAAAACAAATATGTAAGATATATAACAGATATATATATATATATACACACTTAGTAAGCAAAGGGGCACGTCTATTCTCGTGTATTTCACCAATCTTTCTAGCTAAAATGATCGCCTGCTAATTAGCATGTTTAATTGGCGAGCCTATTTTGAGGAACGTGATATAAAACAAATATGTAAGATATAACAGATATATATATATATATATATACACTTAGTAAGCAAAGGGGCACGTCTATTCTCGTGTATTTAACCAATCTTTCTAGCTAAAATGATCGCCTGCTAATTAGCATGTTTAATTGGCGAGCCAAATTTGAGAGAGCAGATCCTTTATCAAGGTTCCGTGAATATGAATCGCTACAATATAATGGCATTGATTGATCCATGATAAGCTATTCTACAAGGATAAGGACATCTATTGTACGCCGTACGTACTTGCGTTGCTCTTAGATAGATATGTTTCAACTAGGTTTTCAAGACTGTTGATGGCACTTTTTGATGGCATGAAAAGGCATGGAACATTTTTTGATTGACTGTACAATTCAATTGTCGTTACAACAAGTATAAGATAGATAAATGAGAAATTCATCCAATTGTTTAGAGCTGCAGTTCCAACCTTAAGCTTAGATTAAAGTTGTATGAATGTGTATTGAGTGCCTGCTTTCCTGCCACTCTTTAAAAAGCCTGGTTTGATAAGGCATAATTTGATGGTCAATATTTATAAAATAAATTTGAATAGATTGAATTAGCCCAGAAATCGGCGCGTATAGGTGCATGAAATTTGAATTGAGAGCAACATCAGAGTGAAATATGTTTCTGAATGAAAGCATTCTTGATTGATACATTTCTAACTTTGTTTCAAATGCTCCTTATCTTTATTTTTGTCAGGTAACGCCTTGAATGGCGGACGTGCGTTTTTTCACTCCTCCGACAAGAATTGTTTTAATGGTTTTAAGCCGACAAAATAGTACCAACTGTAATGTCAGTGAGCGGGGCCACGCCCACGAACACTAACGACACTGACGTCAGCTATCAATGGTAAGGGCTGAACCACGGGGCCTTGAGTCCTCCTCTCCGCCTCTGCACTGAGGAGGACTCTTTAAATGGTTACAAAATGCCTTGGGGTCACTGTACATGGATTGGTCACAATCCCGGTGTTGATGGATAGCTGCAGGGCCTCAAGGTGACATTGACCTATGGCTAATGGCTGTGGCTAATTGGTACTAGGCACCCCGTCTCGCCAAGAGTCGGTGATGCAGTACCAACGCTAAATATCATGACAAGTTCAACTCAGAACGCAAAACCACCGGAAACAGCGGATAGTAGTGAAACTATAACTATATTCCCCGATCAACTCACTTAGTTCAAATCCCTATTCCCAATAAGATAAGTGGATGTTTGCTGAACCATCCAAAGTGCTGTCCTGTGATTATGAAGTATAGACTGAAAAAAAAACATAACAAAAGGGGATGTAGCAAGGAAAACTGACCTTTTCCATCCCTACATGTGCATTAAATCTATGAACATCGGGAGTTGTTATATAACCCCAAGTGTAAGACTGTCCATAACTATTTTCAGGTTTTTCTCCCAGCCTCAAAAAAGTGAAATATTTTCTTTTGTATTTTGTTCCTTTTGTCTCTTTGACAAAGAAAAACACATCGAGATGTCTTGGCATTTGAGCCAACACTTAACCAGAAAATATAACCACCGTGTATTTTTGTAATATATATCAATTAACGAGATCTGGCTTAGACCTGGGGTCAAGGACAGAGGCGCCCGGGAGTAGGTGTGTGTTGGAACTCCCGGGTCCGAGCGCAGAGTGATTCTCCATTGGCTCAGGATCTGGGCGAGCTCAGAGAATTCACTCGTGTCAGGACGGATGTTGAAGTCACCACTAATGATAACTAACTCCGGTAAAATCCCTGTAATGCCGTGGTAACCTAAATAAGTATATACATCTCATTGATTAAATTTACGTTTCAATATTGGGGTCCAAATGGTATGTTTTTTTTTAAAACGTGCTCAAAAGATGAAATCATATTTTCTCGTTTGTTGAAAAAAGATCAAAGCAATAAAACAAATGCATGTTTTTTTGTAAAATAAACAAGAAATTTGGTGTCGTGAGATTTTTTGTCAATTCAGTCAGTTTTGGCTTTGATGTTTAGTGACCATTTAGTGATCTCATCAAATAAATTGTGCATATTTATAACCATATTTTAAGTTCGCTTTCTGCTTTTTCAGGATTTTTTTAACAAGTAAGCATGAAAAATGCCGTGAAAGGGATAATTAATAAATTAATTTGTCCAAAATGTGGCCAAAAACGGTAAACAGGTTTACTTCTTACCTGAAAGGTCTTAACAAAGGTCATGGAAAAGCGTGTCAAAGCAAAATTGCTTAAATACCTTGGCATTAAAGCTAACATTCTTGACCAACAACATGGGTTCCGTACTCATTTTAGAGCTGTGACACAATAATTTCAACACTTGGACGACGTCATGAAGGGACTTCAGCACAGCGACCGTGAAGGTGTTGTTTACTTGGACTTCGCTAAAGCTTTTGACAAAGTGGATCACATTCTATTGCTAAACAGTCTAAATGAAAACGGTATTAGAGGCAACACTTACTCCTGGATCAAAGAGTTCTTGACCAACCGTCGGCAATTTTTTAAGGTTGAGGGCTGTTAGAGACGCCCTGGTCAAGTGTTATCCGGGGTTTCACAAGGCACTATCTTTAATTTAACCGTAAAACCTTCGATTTCGTGTTATGCCAATAACACCAAGGTAGTATTTGGTAGAAGTTTAGTGGATCAGGCAGACCTTCAAACTGATTTAGACAATATATATGAGTGGGTGATGGAGCGGAAATATGGAGTTAAATGGGGATAAATTCCGCATCATGACTTACGGGAACAGGTCTTGTTGTTTACACCGACAATCACCACAACCCGACTCAATGAGTAAGCTTTATCAAAGACCAAGGGACAATTGTACGAGACAATGGCAAATTTGAGGAGCATATCCAATTGAAGGTGGCTAAGGCTCTCCAAACTTGTGGCTGGATTTGCCGAACACTCAAATCCAGGGACTCATTCATAAAACGAGTCCGGCAAAAAATCAAAATATCAAAGGACTTGTTCGAGTCCGACTTTTGCCGGCACTAGTCGTTACTCTCGATTTGTATTTCGAAAGTGAGTTTTTCTCTTGGAAATGTGAGAAGGAGAAAAAAAACCAAATCCAAAGGGAGAAATTCATGATTTTTTAGCTCGCTGCGTAACTTAATATCATAATCATTTCAACATTGTCAAATTTCCCCTACGAAACCTCGAAAGCGCTTCTCTCTGGTTGCTTTAAATTGATCCTTTAGGATCATTGCACATATTAGCTCCTGTCCCTAGTTTGCCTCCTTTCATGGCCACAACCACCCCTGTATCCTGGCAACCGTTGGTCACCAAGAATGAAACATCGCTTTCTCACTACTCCATAGCGAGAATTACTCACAAGGGATTCATGTTGGTGTATTAAAATGTCATGGAGGGACTTTTGTACCCTGCTTTTATTGTGGAGCTTCTTCCTAGCCGAGGCAGCTTGCAACAATTCGACCTCCAACGAGACGGTAACAACGGTGGGAACAACCGCATCCTTTGAGAACACCACTGAAGAGATCACAACCACCTTGGATCCTTTTGTCGAACTGTGTCAGAGTACTCAGGTAGTTTTACTTTCTTAGACATCATTAAATGCATATGATATTTTGGGGGAGTTTCTTCTGTCCATTTTTAATTCTTGTTTTTACGACTTTTATATGAATACTCAAGACTAGCGCGCGAGAGAGTGTGTGCTCAAATGTTATTATCCGTATGACTTTTTGGAAGTTAAACCCGGTGTGTGTGAAATCACTTACGCTTATGTTGTAGCTTTCAAAAAGGACAACTCTAAATTAAAACATCTAACAAATGATTACGTCATTAAATTCAGAGATGAAACAAGCCAAAATACGTTATCATTCAAATGGTGCCAACAGAATTCGGATATGGCAAAAGCAGTATGTCTGGCACCAGAACTGCGCATCTTGCTAAATCTATGACCTCGTTGGTTGAGCTCTATGGGATCCTAAATGGACCCAAACTAAATCCTTTGGATTTCATAACAACAATATTGCAAACCTCAACGTCTCTGTGACGCATTCATGGGCTGTCATACCCCAAGACTTAGTTAGGAGGCCATGTGGAGACTTTGTTCTAAAATCGAGAGTGCATGGAAGCCGAAACCAAAACTTAAGAAAAATTATTTGGTTTTGTGGAGCCCTAAATCGTATAGCATGATTATTTTTGTCAGGCGTTTTGAAAGTGAAAGCCAGGAAAATGCCAAGAAATGATCTTGAAAGGCTATACGTTTCCATTTTTTACTTACCGTGGGGAGATACAACAGTGTCACAGGGTCCTTCAGGCACTCCTAGGCTCCTGGGACTTACTTGAGCCAGCCGTTACGTACATAATTTTTTTTTCATTTTTAGCACTACCATGGCCTTAATCATGAATGTCACAGTTTTGAATCAAAACCTAAACTCTATGGCACACGTTTCATTCAAAAAATGTCAATTTTTCCCCCATTAGCCCATTTATTGACCGGTTCGCCTCTAGCTCGCACTATCGCGTCGGCAAAGCCGAACTCCCTCCGATAATGAATTCCGTTGACGCTCATAGCTTTTTCAGGCAAGTAATAAATACTTTTTTGAATGAAAAATGTGCCAAAGAGTTTATTTTCTTCATTCCAAAGGATAGCATTCATGATTAAGACTACCGTATTACTCAAAAAGGAAAAAAAAAATACTTGTAACGACTCAAGCTAGTACAAGGCGCCTCGGAGTGCCCGAACGGCCATTTGACACTATTTCTTCTCCCTGCGGTAAGAAAAAAAGGAATCACCAAACCTTTCATGATCATTTCTTGTTGTTTTCTAGCTCTCGGCACTACCAAAATCTTGCTACAGTTATTGTACCTAAATATCGCTACTTGATGAAATTCACCTCCTCTGAATCCAAAAGAGCAAACTTCCTTTCAATGGATAAAAAGCTTTATCAACAAGTAACAACAAAGTAGCAACGAAAAAATAAATTTAAAGACCTTTTCTTAGAGACATTATTCATGTTCAACATCTTGAATTCTCTTGAAAGGTTGCTTACGAAGTGGGAAAGTGCTATTGCCAATTGGATCCATGTTTGGATGCGGTTTTTGAATTAGAAGATCTGGATTGGTGTCCCACGTGTTCCATCCAACCTCCAACCACAACACCCTTGGCCCCTTCGACCACCACATTTGATTGGGCCACGCTCTTTACATCAACTGCGAATGGTACCATTGACAACACTACTCTCGCATGGAACAACAGCACCAACAATCCATCAACAACGACGAGTGCAACCACAACTACCACTTCAGTACAAACGACTACAACCACAACCACAACCACAGTAACAACATCTGGCCTGTACTTGAACGATTCGACCACTCATTTTGGCCCTGATAATACCACAATTTCCAATAGTACCACAGGTATAGTTTTCACCAATACCCAATTTAGAGAATATGGCAAAACAAGAGAGCCATTTGAAAACAAGAAGTTGAATTCGTACATAAATAGAAACGTGTACATACAGTCATGGAAGGACAAGAGATAAATTATGATATAGGCCTGGATTGGGGCCTCATTGCAGGGGAAATTGATCAGAAGGAATAAATTGAATTCTCTCTGTTTGTGATAGTTGGGAAAACAACTCGAAATAGTCTGACCCAAATATTGCATCATGTATTAAGGCTTTAAAGCACAAGGTATGATTTAGAATCGATTTGAACAGCTTCAAATTTACACAAGAGGAGAGTACTACAGCTTATGTGTGTTCAGGAACATTATAACCTTTTCGATAGCATTCTTCTCCGACTTTAGAGATAAATGTTGGGAAATTTCAACAGGGTACAATTGAATTGTCAATACCATATTAAGATGAAACGGCATAAGTAGATTTGAAACTACGTACTGCTTGACCAGGGTGACTAGGTTAAGAGGTTGTAACCATAGAAAACCATAACATATGAAGTTATCTATGGTTGTAACCCTAAATCTGCTCAAGCCCTAAATAGTCCCATTTGTTATTAAGCAAGAGAAATAGATGATTAATCGCAATCACATTTGTTTTAAAAAGGCACCGACATACCTTATATCCACTTCTTAAGATTTCGCGAGCGGATCCGGTCAATCCACTCATTAAGAAAGACATGTTTGACTACATCATATTAAATTGGTCTAAAGAAAAAAGTTCATGGTGCTCAAATTTCAGTTTCAGAAACTATATTAAGTAACGACACCCGTTGCTCTTTGGTTCCACTTGGTATTCAGTTGAGCGATTTGTCCACTTATACTGGGGGCCTTTGCTGCTGTGCAGAGTACAAGGGTGAGAGGATACACGTGGCTTTGAATGTGTCAGGTGGCGACTTACAGTATGGCAAATATTGGACCAAAGCCCTGGAAGATCGGCGTCATCCGATCACAAACGATCTTTTGAAGAGACTTAACCAAGAATTGGCAGTGTTAGCTAAATATGCCTTCAAAGAAAAGCTGATCGGTTTCAGGTGAGTTTTTCTACCATAAAGTAAGAGAGAGACGTTTTTGCTGAGAGACATTTATGGCAATGCTGTTACATGGAAAGGGTTCAGGTGCTCCAAGTTGATATTGTGAATCCCGTATAAATCCCATCTGAAATGGAAACGGCTATGGGGAACAAATAAGTAACTAGGGCTGCCAATTTATATTTTCAATGCAATATGACACCACTGGTGGAATGTTGGAAACCCATTAATTAGCCAGAAAAAGTAACCCTGATTTTCCTTTCGTCAAACCAGGGTTGCTGTTTGCTCAGACTTAACATTTAACGCAGCGATGTAATCACTCGGTCGTTCACTTTCTAAGGTTATCGGCAACCTTGATTTTGAAAATTTATTTGATCCCATCACTACTATATTGCCGGCTAAAGTGACGATTTCACACTGGTTTCAGTGTCTCCAGATCCGCTTTGGACTTCGTTACACTTCACCCTTATTCTGTATAAATGCAATTTTGAGATTGAAACGTAAAGTTAGCACACCTCTGCAGGAGTTGACAAATCTACATTTCTAAATGGCACGAAATGCATGTATATCTATCGCATATTCTTCCAGATTCCATGGGATTCGACGAGTGAACTTCCTCTACGTAGGCGTGACTTTCACTGTGACGCTGCCACAATCCCGTTGGGACAATGATGTCCTCGTGAAAGCCGTTTTGAGACGGACCATTGGCCAATACAATAATATGACCATTGACAGGGGGATTTTTAATTTCACCTACACGGGCTACACCAAAACCAGATACGATGAAATGTCGATTCAAACGAGGTATTGGCCTAGAAAAACTATTGTTTCTGAAATAGTAATCCTGGAGGAACTAACACGAGATTGGTCGAATTGGATCATTGGTTTAGCCTGATAAAGAATATTTGTAAAGCGGACAAAGAGCTCAGGATTGTAATCCAATTTTATAATCAAAACTGAATCCAGTTCCGCCTTGGGGAACACATTCAGGGATTGCTTGAGTGGAACAGACTTTCTCAAAAACCAGAATCATTCTGTTTACATTAGGCTACATCTATAGAAGATCCCTTTTTCGGCATTGATATAAGGTCAAGCGAGCTTAAGGTTAGAAGGGTTGGGATTGTACAATATTCAGAGAAGGTTCGAAAGGTATCTGATACTGTACGTTTTCAAAAGCATCCATGAGCTTTGTCCCAACCCAGGATTTAGGGTCAATTGTAGTGACCGTAGAAGCTTAAAGTGCGTTTTAAGGGCACTTTCAAGCCCTCGAGAATCCAGGCTAGTTAAAACAATGAAGTCCACCTCGCTTCTTTCTCGGGCTCCTTCATTGTTCAATTTGCTGCCCTCAAATATTCGTAGGGCTTATGTAGGCGTTAATCCAGTAGCAGGATTTAATTCAGACTTGTACAAGTTTTTGACTAAAATTCCCGATTAACCTTATATTCAAGGGTTAGCCCGATCAGCCAACTATAATTCGTTGGTCGATCAAAAGAAATCGATTTCTTTATTTGATTAGAATTGGCATAATTATTTAAAAATGACTATGCGCGTTTTAGCAACAACAAATACGAGACAAAAGTTGAAAATATTGTTATTGCTCTGCCAAACCTGCTTCTTTAGCCTTCTAGATTTTGATGCTTTCAATAATCAATTGAAAATCAAAATCAAAGTGCAATATTTACTTTTATTAAATCTTGGACTCGTGTTGTGAAAAATAGAATTATTGATGGGGATGGCAATAAAAATCTGCCCCATTGATCATTTTTCAAAGTATAATAGCAACTCTAAAATGGTATCAGAAATATGAATTGATGAGGGCAAAGAGCAATGGCATCAAACCAGAATCAAGCAAAATTTGATAATTCTCCCAAATAATTCAATACACAAACCATAGTTTCAGCCACTTAGAAAATATATCATGTGTTAGGGTATTTTTTTTCTTTCACATTTTCTGGATTATTCATAATAATCGATGTCAGAAGTCGTTCACCTAGAGAGGTTGCGTTGCTACTAGCATCATAATAATGCGCAGTGGTTTTTAAGTTTTCTTAGGTTTTCAGCAGATACGAAAAATTGATGCTGTTGGTTGGCTTTGGCTTTGAACTTCTAATTTAATTTATTCAAAGACTAACATGAAGCTCATTGTCCCCGTTTTCGAGGAAAGAGCGAATGTTCCCGATCAATTTCATCTGACATGTTTAGAAACAAGTGGTCAAAATTACATAAGCACCAATGCTATCCTGCCTTTCTGATTTCAGGAGAATTTTGGACAGCGACTTCTTACCCAAGAAGATTGCCACCCAAGGTTCGTTGGTTGAGGATGGAGACAACGAAACCGACATTGCCCTCGTGATCATGGTTATCTTTGGCACAATCGTGCTCTTGGCTTTAGTGGTTTATATTCTCTTCTTCAGTCGATCTTGTTTCTGCAAATCTTGGTTTACTTAGCTTTGTTTTGCTCAAATAGGAAGAATGAATGCTAATCAATAAATCTTTGCATAATTTGGGGAATCAATATGATACGGATATTCTCTTTGCCCATTGAATGATTCTAAGCTTCTTTTTCGGGCGGATTCTTTTAAGACCAAGGTACTAGATGATTTTCAATCAAACTCCTTGATTTAACACCTTAGGTATAAATAGTTGAGATATGACGCAACCTATTTTGAGCACCTTTGATGAATCAATTTTTCACTACCGCTGATCATGTTGAATCATCTGCATTTCCCCCTAGCATGTTGGGGTCACCCGAGCCCAGTCTTGAATGGTGCATGCTGTTTTCGTCATGGCAAAGCCAAGGAAGAACGCCAAGAAGATAGAAAAAAACTTCCACAGGACCCCAACCATTCCTATTTGTGCTATTTTCAACAATGGCGGCGTCCAAAAAAGCATTACCTAACTTTACAATTACTTTACATTACTACACGTTTGTTTGAAGGCGTCAGAGCTTGACTAAACGTCAGAATAAGGGCCCTTATTTGCAACGTCACACGGGCCAAAGAAAACGGGAAGAGGTACGGCAGATTGCTAAATGAACTGCTCTTGCCTTGCCTTGAACGCAATTTCTTTTCCGGACATTATGTGACCCGGGGCACTAATTAAAGATGAGATTTTGATAGAATTAGCCAAAAACAAAACAGACGCATCATAGTAGGGCTTGTCAAGTTAAACCGTTCAAGAACGCATTCATAAACAACTGACGCTATTCCATGGAGTAAAATCAAAGACAACATGCCCAGCCAAACTGCACTCTGCATGCATTGAATTTTGATATTTATTTGATCTTATCTGATTGTCTAAGCAAATATCAAAGTGGTTTTGAGCCAATTTGATAGTGCAGTCACCGAATTATGTTCATTTTGTTGGGTTTTGTACCACAGCTCCCTCAAAATCACTCAATTATTAAAAATTCAATGGGCAGGTGGTATGAGTTGACTGTGATGTTTGTCCTAGTTTTCCTGGCCCAAAATGCCCAAAATCAGGGTTCCAGACGACATTTTTCCTTGAATTTCCTTTATTTGACATCCCCTATTCAATAAAGAGGAATCGGTCCAATCGACCCTTTATTTGGTAGAGGCTGAATCACAAAGCGCCCTCTGAAGTGCAGAACATAAACTATATTTCGTGCAGCGTAAGGGGTCTGTGGAAATGATGAGTTTTGCCACAGACTTCTAGAGATGTGGACTGCGAACGGAAGCAAAAATTGCTTATCTCCTAAACCGTTCACTTTTTTCCATACAAGCAATTCATATGACCACAAGATCTTGCTAAATAGATGAACTTGGCCAAGTTTGAGCCCAATTTCATTTGGCAGAAATGACGATGATGGTTGAAAAACCCCAATAGCAATATCTTTTCATTGAAAACAATTCTGAAGATAAATTATGAGCACAAAATTATAAGAGTATTGAAAACGGGGTTCCCAAAACAATGTTAGATGATTTGTAACTTGTCAAAGAGCAAATAAAATGTAACAAAATGAAATTGAAAGTTGTTGGGCAAATTGGAAAATAAAATAAAGTTATCTGATTACTTTTCCAACCCAACAGATTGTGTTTTAATTTCATTTGCTTTAAAAAATATTTGGCACAGGTTCTTTTTTATTCATACCAACACAACTCACTACTTTTGACGGAATTTTAGGGTTTTAAACGCATCAATTTTAGGTTTGCGATTGTTAAATTATTTTCATCCATCACCAAACACAGTAGTTAAAATGTCGTTGCAAGAGAAATACGTTGCAAGAGAAATACAACAAATCTTATCATTTTCCTACCTCTTGAGGAACAACTTCGATGTTTTATGTGATTCTAGCGCATTTGACCTGCATGAATGAAAATACTTTTTTATCAAAACTAGGAATACATTTAGTTATATATTGAATAGAAATTATGAAATGATCGATTATGTCGCCAATGAGTTAAGTGGGGTTAAATGGTCTTATTTTCATTCGTTTAAGATACAAAATGCCCCTAACCCTGTTATATGTTAACTCAAATACCGAGACAAGTAGTGCCAAATTTTCATATATTTTTCCAGTCTATCTCCTCAGGAAGTTATCAACCATTCAATTTTTGTAAAAATACAGGAAGTGCGAGCAAAAAATTCCGGTCTTTTCAATTGGATTTCTCGCAAAAGCCAAACAACAAAGAATAACAGACCTACTGCCATCTGATTGCTTAGTGATAAACAATTCTTCTTGTTTCTTGTTTTTCTTAGCTTAAATGAAAAATGTCCGAGCAGCAAGTCTCTGATTTACACCATCCCCTTGACCCTCAAAAAAAAACATTGCTAAAATTGTTGATGTTGATGTCCGAACAGTTAGACGTCTTCAACAAAAATGCGGCAACATTCACAAAAAGAGCTGTAGGAAGTGAACGCCTTCCTTAAGACCCTTGGAGAGGTTTTTTAGTCCTTTTTAGTCATTCAATTAGTTAATCAACTACATTAATCCAAACCTCGTTAAAGTCAGACCGGACAATTTTGTTCGCCCCCCTTCCTACATTCTGTACTGAAATAATTTCCCTTGAGGCTTCACATTTGACGCATTCGCCAAAAAACATGTTCCCAGAGTCAATTTAGAACTGATCAGATTTTCTTTCAAGATTATTGAAGAACTGTTCTTTTTCACAATAGCATTAGGGATGTGAAATATATTAAATAAAAGATGATGAGATCGACTCTTCTCATCTCATCTGACCTCTCTTGGTCACAGTGATTAAAAAGCTTTCACCAAGCTTTCAACAAGCACATCTTGCGTTTGGTTAGTCTGTCAAAACGTTTCAAATGTTTTTTTAATAATCCTGAATAGCTGTGTTGCACAATTCAAATAAACGTCATTCCTGATGTATGTACATAGCCTTAACACCGTACTACTATAATAGCTCAATATCCTGATGATGATTTGAAATAATGGACAAATTTCATCCAAACACAATGCACGATGGTAGAGACGTTGGAAAGACTTTGTTTTGATTATGTGCCCGAAATAAATATAGAAACTTACAACGCTTCAAATTAATGAATGAGCAAGACGAATATATCTTTAAAAACATGCTGACTTGAAGTTTTAGTAAGTACGCGGCGAGTGTTTTTGCAAATATTTCATTTGGACGAAGACACACGATACAACTTGACATCGAGTCCTTACTAAACATTCAGATTATTTTACTTGCAGGCTCGCCATAGCCATATTCAAAAAGTCCTTTGAGATATTTTTTGGCATAAAGTTTCAGTCGAGTTTTAGTTGTGGGATCATAAAATTGACAAAAGTGTCTCAAAATCCCAACTTGACCACAATGAAATGATGGGCATTTGTGCGACTGAAAATCAACACAATTAATGCCCTAGACTTCAATTGCTATGATTCCATGGATAGGTCTAAAACTTTGTTGCCAATCTCAGTTTATCTTTTTTCTTTTTATCCATTCGAAGACAAATTATCTTTAGAACAAGGTATCCTTTCGTAACAGCTCGCTCTTTCATCTTGCTGCTCGTCTCAGAGTCTCAGAAAAAAAGGATTCCTCCCATTCGCATGTGGAAGCAACACCAGAATGGAGCCAAGAGACTGGCCAACTCGTACCATGATCGTGAAATTGCTGATTTTAACTGAAGAGTGCATCAGATAAGAGCCACCAACAGGTTTGGCCAATCCCTCAACCTCAGTTTCCAATTTCCATCGTCCGGACGAGGCAAACCCGTTTGGATTGCGAAGCTTTGACATTACCTAAACACCACATAAACCAAAAAACTAGAGCTATTCAGTTCATGGCCTCAAGCCTCAAACTCGAGGGGCCCGTCCATAAAAATATCTCACTTCTTTTAATACCGTCAATTATGCGAATGCCTGTATTTACGAAGATACGAAGAAAGAGCCCCAAAACCAGGGAACGAATTAGATCAGGTATAAAGTGTTCTTGGCTATGCCCGAATATGTTCACAATGGTCAAGTCTCTTGAAAACCAGATTGGAGCCATTAATGAAATCTACAAGAAAATCTCGACCCTCGCTAGCGTTTGGATGGAACGACTCGCGAGAGACCTTTGAAAACAGTCTCTCGTCTGAATTAGACCGATTGGCATCGCTGGACTACCTCGTTGTAGAAACTTCTTGAAGGAGCTTAGCATCGACCCTTGCAGTACACCAATCATGAACGGAACCGCTATTAACGGGGTGAACGGCACCAATGGTTCGCCACCTAATGATAAGGTAACTTTGTGATTATTGGCATCATAAACAAACCTCAATCATCTTCATTCAGTAATTTTGTAGCTGCATATTAAGAGTCTGAAGGCAAAAAAGTTTCATTTTAAACAATAAGACAAATTTTCTAGTCAGCCGACAATATTCCCTGTCCAATTTGAGACATTTAGAGCTATGTAAAGCGTTGAAGTTCTTCGTGGAACTAATTGATGCTGAAAGTTGGAACTGGATGTTAGTTAGGTAACTTGGGTAACTCGATTTGTGTAAATTTGGAAGTTTTCCAGACTGAGTGAAATTGAAAAAAGGCAGAAAATCTGACTGGGAAGAAGACGAATAGTGTGATATCCATTCTCGGTACTTAAAACAACCCTTGGACTATCTCAGTTTGCACGTTTGTTGCCTCAATATTACTTTCAATCGAAGTCAAAGCGAAAATCCAATATTCTTTTACAATTGGCCGAAAGATTAAACCTCGCGAATTTACATCAACTTTTAAATTCTTTTCAGTTTTCAAGCTTATTATAATCCGACGGATATATATTAATGTAAAGTAGAAATACGGCCAGAAAGACAAGCATTAGTAGTGATGTCTCGCTTTGCATAAGATCATGACAAACTTTTCTGCATATTTTTATGTACTGTAGCATTTAAATAACTATCTGGATCCTTCAAGATTTACTTTTTGCCAAAATGCTTACCCGCTTTTTACCTTTACTTATAATGACAAGAGACGGCAGAAAAATATTTAGATGAATTCGTTGATCATGGAGAAAATATCCACACTCATTAAAATACAAAAATGATACTTCAAGTTAGTAAGTATAAATGACACAATACACACTTGTTGCTCAAAAAGTGTTATTTTTTGTTAAAATTCTACGTGAGCTAACCATGACCAACCCTTTATTTTACTTGAGGAAAGGGCGCCGAATAGGTATACATAGTTCCTTACGATGAAATGCATCTCATTTCGCAGAAGCTCAAACATTTTAAACTAAATGGTAATTGCTGCAATACGTGAGAAACATGTTCATTTGACGCAATATTTCAGGTTGTTTCCAGCTTTTTTCCTTCAAACGTACTAAGATATTTGCTTGATTGTTAAAAATCGAGTAAAACAACAATCCCAATTCTTTCTCTTCGTGCCCCTCCAATTTTCGCGCAATTCAATTTTTTATATTTTTCGAATGAACCTTCTATGTATTGGACCACGGGGGTTATGCAAATATGTTCCACAGGCAAATTGCAAACAAAGTCTTTGAATTGAAACCCCGAGAGTCATGCAAAGGTCAATTATCTACCCGAGTTGCACAGTCCACCAAAGTGGCCCCTAAGTGGTCCCTCGGGCGATTGGTTTGACCACATTCACCTATAGCTACACAAACGTCTTAGTACACTTAGCAGAAATGTTTCATCAGACAAGAACACTGTAAGAAATATTCCCAACCCACTGTGGGTAACCATTTCATGCGTATGTTAAAGCGACACTTTTGAAATGGACGATTAATGATCTTGACCTTTTGGTTTGGGGGAGGGGCGGATGGAATGGTAGTTGTTGGATGAAGAATGGTTGTGGATATGGACAGTTCTTTCAGTGATGATAGCTCAAGATCTTGGTGATAACGTTTTCCACCAGTTAGCGAAATTAGGCAGGGCCTCGGACAAATAAGAGCAGTCGTCCTTCATCCAAACCTTGACAGTTGAACCCAAAATCTCAATCGGATCACATCTCTCCTCGTGATTTATTTTCCTTTTAGCCGACATACATGGGTCGTGGTCAGTACATTCAAACTGGAAAGGATTCGGCCAAAAATACTTGGCTGATCTTTACTCCAGACCAAGAAGATGGATCCGGAGTTTTGGCCGATGTCTTGGACACGTTCAAGGTAAGATTATAATAGTCAGGTATTTTGGATAAATGTTGACTTTAATGTTTGTCCAATACATTGTAAAAATCTTTTGGGACGCTTTCAGTTACTTCGTATCGTATGTTGTGAGTAAAATTTAGGCCTAAAAAAAGAAATAAGTTGCCTCTTGGAACCAATTGCTTTAAGTTGAGAAAAAAATTAAAAAGCAAAGAAAGTGATTCGGGACCCTTTACCCAGTCTATTTTCAGATATGAAATACTTGACAAAACTGTTTTTGATAGGTTCTTTTTTTTCTCTTTTACATTTTTGTGTCATTTTGGAAAAAACGTAATCAATGGTCCCAAGGAATTCCCATTGCCTACCTGCTAGTACAAAAAAAACTTTAGCCCCATATTGTTCGAGATCTAGGGATAGTTTCAAATATTGGTTATTATATGTTCTGGATAGTTCTGGATGAACCATGTCCCTAAAAAGCAAATGAGTTGAAAATTTGATTCAATCCATTATCAGGAGCATTAGACGTGAGTCAATAAAAAAATACTCAAAAGACTTAAAACTAGGCCTTGGAAAATCCGATTTTTTCAGGTCAGTACAAATTTGATAAAAAAGACCAGAAACCGTTTTTTTTGTTTCCTCCAGTAGTTCATATCTTGCTCTGTTCCTGCATTTGCTATTTTGTCCAACTTAAAACGATCGATATTTTTTTCAAGTTTCGGAACTAGTTTTTGGGTTCCACCGACCTTGATGAATGAGAAGGCTTGGTCATGTTTCGAGACTTATTTTGATGTTCTGTCTTACTTCCAGACCATTTTTCATTGGAATTGGTAGTCCATCTGGGTAAAAGCTGACCTTTGGACACGAAGTATGTCACGGGCATATTTGCTAGATTTTTGGTGAAGAAAAAGTCCAAACAAGGCAACTGATGCCTGTGGCAAAATTCAATAGACACTCTGTGGACAATCGAGACACAATTTGTCGATATTAAATGGCTTCTTAGGCAGCCATTGTAACGGAACAATGCTGATTAATCCGTCAAAATTAGGGAAAGACTTTTTTCTATGGGGTAAATGGTATGGTACAAGGATATGGCACAATTGAACGGAAAGGCCTTGGATTTAGAACTAAACCAATGATTGAATTTCTTTACACAGTTAATTTGCAGTAAAAACCTCTTTGTAAGATGCAGAAGAGCTAGCTCATTCACCTCATACGTATGTGGTGTGACGAGTTTTAGAGCGAATGGACTGAATACTAAGAAATGTTTTTTAAACACATCTTGTCAATTAGGATAAAAATAGGTAAAATTAGGTTGGGTTTAACATACTTTTTCAAGATCTGCCGCTTCAATTTTGGGATTAGTACTTTTTGATAGGCAAGTTCAATAAGATTTCGAATGCTTCTTCCGCTCTTTCTTCTCCAGAAAAAGAACCCTACATTTGCTCTAGTTTTAGGTGCTAAGAACTCAATTTCTATATAATGGTGTCTAATTTCGAGAGCACAGTACATAAAGTGATTATAATTGAATATGTGGCCATGAACTAAGACTGGCAAGTTCTTTTTTGCTACGGTAAATTTGAGAGTGGTTGACTCAATGTGTTGACCTTTCGGAGGGACTTATTTTTTGAGGTGATTCTTTGTTGAGCACTCTTTTATGACATCATACCTTATTCTTAGGCATTGGTCGATTTTCATTTTTAGTGTGTTTCATTCAGTTCCAAAGTAAGAATCTCACGTACTTCCATACTAAGTTGGATAATTGTGACAAATTATTTGCTATTTTGTTAATAATGTTTTTGGGAGATTCTAGAATCGTATGAAACAGACCTTCTTTTTGCATTAAAGGCTATTTGGAGGCATTTTTTCACTTATATTTTGGATATCGTTGTTTTGGGTTGGAACATTCTCTAAAAGGAAAAAGTGATACCGATTGATTTCATTTATCATCCTAAACTTTTGTCAAGTCTTCCTTTTTATTATTGTTTTTTCACGGGCTTTTCTAACCGCTACAGGGAATGCAATGCCCAGTACTATTAAAATGAAAGGTTATGATTCGTCTATTTATTACCTTTCAATTTTTATATGATATTTGGTCTACCAACGAATTTGAGTTGGCAGACCGAGCTAGTTCTTGAATGCAGGGTTGATCTGGAATGCTATCTAAAAATTTGTCCAAGTCTGACTTGAAAGATGCTACCCGATCGTTGCAAAAAGTCAATACATAAGGAGAATAAGCAATATTAAAAGTTTAATGAATGGAAACAAAGGTAAATTTTCGAGACGTTATTGCATAACTGGTCTAGAATTGACTTGAACTGCGTCGTTCTCCATTGTTTACATAATAAGCCTTCGGCGTCAAATTCTGACCAGACGTCGATACCTTCGTAAAAAAATGGCTCACGTGGAGAACTGGATTGCAATGGCGTAGGACAGTTTTGGATAATTGGTCGAGAGGCATGTTTCCATCTGATAAGAATACTGACCGCGACAAGTTTGACGGGTTACTGCGTCGGATTTCTAAATGGTCCAAAACTTGTGTCGGGGATAATCATGGTCGTCCGACCAATCAATCAATCAATGAGTATTCGTATTTATTGTCTTTGGAATTCTATTGCTGCTTTCAGAGAAACAAGGTGAATTTGCTTCATATCGAATCACGCTCTTCCAAGCGTGATGAGGAGACTTATGAGTTCATGGTGGAGTGCCAGAGCGACTCCGGAGACATTCCAACAGCTTTGGACGAGATCAAATCCAAGGCTTCTTATTTCAGCGTGGTTTCTCGGGACTACAAAAATGACAAGAGGAAAGGCTTAGGTGGGTGGGATGGTGATGGCATTTTTTTTTTGTTCAAGTATATTATTTGAGTGGGGGGACAAAGTATATTCTCTAGACAGGGCTATGTGATGCTTCAAGGGATATTCAGCAAATCAATCTAACTTTCAGTAAAAAAGGTAATTGGTTTGGTAACGATCAAACAACTTAACGACGCTTTTGTGTTCATGTGTTCATCAAGATCCAATTCTGTGGCATAAAAAGCGAATTTTTGGTTTGCTTTATTTTTCCAGATAGTATCCCATGGTTCCCTGGAACAGTGAAGGATTTGGATAAGTTTGCCAATCAAATCTTGTCCTATGGCTCGGAACTCGATTCTGATCATCCTGGATTCACTGACCCGATTTACAGGGCCCGTCGAAAGGAATTCGCAGACATTGCCTTCAATTACAAGCAGTGAGTCCAAAATCATGGTTTGAGGAGATTGCAAAACATTGATAGGGGAAAAAGTAACCCAACCTATAGATTCCCATTTGGTCGCAAAAGACATAGGAGATTGTCAGTTGTCGAAGTGTGCCAAACAACTCAAACCAGCAAGATTCGCAAAATGCGAGTGCTTTCAACAAAAACCCATCTTACTTTCAGTTGGGGCTCATGTCTCTCTTATCCTGAGACTGAACAAATAAACATCTTTCGCCATTGATGCAGCATAAGTGACCTCCCAGCTGTATGGAGGTTGCGTGAACAGATTGTATTTGTGATCCGCTTAAGAAATCAATTCCTCACATCCTTATGTCAATTGATTTCCAGTGGCGAACCCATCCCACGGGTGGAATACACGGACGAGGAGACGGCTACTTGGGGATCAGTGTACAGAAATTTGAAGAAACTCTTCAAAACCCACGCTTGCCAAGAGTTCAATCACATTTTTCCGCTTCTGGAGCAAAACTGCGGTTACAAGGAGGAAAATATCCCGCAATTGCAGGACATCTCCGAGTTCTTGAAAAGTACGCCCCAGCCAACTAAGCCCCAATGCCTTTCCTTGGCAAACTTAATTTATACACTTTTGTCCCAGGTACAACTGGATTTAGTTTGAGACCCGTGGCTGGACTACTATCCTCGAGGGATTTCCTGGCTGGTCTGGCCTTCAGAGTGTTCCATTCTACTCAATATATCCGCCACTCATCTCGACCCATGTACACACCAGAGCCTGATGTGGTCCATGAACTCATTGGTCATGTTCCACTCTTTGCCGATCCCGCCTTTGCTGAGTTCTCTCAGGAAATTGGATTAGCCTCTCTTGGAGCCAGCGATGACTACATTGAAAAATTGGCCACTGTGAGTGTGATTTTTGACCAACATAAATTTCAATGCTTCAAATGCATATTTTCCCCACTCATAGTGCTACTGGTTTACTGTGGAGTTTGGTCTGTGCCGCCAGCATGGTGAGCTCAAAGCTTACGGGGCTGGTCTCTTGTCTTCCTTTGGAGAGCTGGAATATTGTTTGTCGGACAAGCCCGAGGTTCGAACCTTTGACCCTGAGAAGACTGGAATCCAAAAGTACCCCATCACCGAGTTCCAACCCGTCTACTACGTGACCGAGAGCTTCGAAAGTGCTCAAATGAAAATGTCGTAAGTTGAGTTGCGATTTAAAACGAACTTTGTGTTTTATTGCGTTCAACAAAGTTAGAGTTGAAAGCAACTACGAGTGTATACCTGCGGTTTAGTTCTCACGTTCATAAGCCTTCTTTCTCTTTTTAGCCAATTCGCTGCGTCTATTCCGCGAAACTTCACCGCTCGATATGATCCGTATACTCAGAGTATTGAATTGCTGGACAGCAAGAACCAGATCCTGAAGAATATGCGGCATTTGAATCGGGAGCTCCGAACTCTCACCGATGCCATGGAAGCACTCTAACTGATACATCTACTTTGCGTTTCACTTTGGGTCGAGTAGGTTGGTGTTAAGCACTGTTTTGTAAAGATTCAATGATCAAATTAAGAATAGAAAATAGAGGCAATTGACAGCCGATTCATTTGTATTCTTTATTTTGTGGGCTTTCAAGATATTTTGTAGACTAGGTGGTTTTGTTTGAGTCCTATGCCTCTTAAGTGATGTAAGATTTAAGGATGATATCTTTTTATTCAGTACAATAAGGAAACAGATTTTCGTTCTCATTTTATATTAACACAAAGTGTATTGGAAAAGAAGGTTCGTCATTTTTTTTTTATTTCAAATAAGAAAAATGAAACTCATGAAATGCAAATTTTTGATTGGATTACATAGCCAAGTTGAAATTTATGATTAACGGACTTGTGAGTTTAAAAGTAAATATGCAAAAATGTGAGAAAACCAAGAATCGTACCTTTTTTCCATTAGGTAAATTGTAACTCAGCAACTGATGTGTGCCATATTGATTTACACAAAAGTTATTTTTTCACGAAAAAAGGAAGAATGGTATGCACAAGTAACAAAAGTTCAAAGTAGTCTACGAAGGCGTTTATATTGAAGGCAAACCATTAATATATATAAGTAAAGTAACTCCAACACTACTTTTATAGACAACTAAAACTTGCCATCATTGCAATAAATCAAAAATGTTCAAAAATAGGATTGAAAATGTGTAAAAGAATCTTGGTCCAAATAGCAAAAACTTTTACGCATATTTGCACAATAAGTGATAGCCTTAGAGAACGCAAATGTCATAAATTTGTGTTAGCTACATACACTACAAAAAGGCTGGAAATGGCTTTTGATTTGTTGTAAATCATCAGAAAAATACAAACAGCACTTATTTCATTGTAGATAGGCTTATCATGTAAGGAAGTCAAAATTTAGGTAAAAGTATGAGCTTCGTCCATTCATAACAGCATTTTCTCAAATGTTAAGTGCTTCAGCAATTAACCTTTCATCGGCACAATAAGTAGCAACTTTTATTGGATTACTTACTCGTACAAAGATAGTGGATGAAGTTAACAGATACGCGATGCTCATTTTACTTTGAACTTGAATGCTCTTACTTGCTAATGAATGACAATTATCAGAGTAGAAACATTGTATGGTCAAAAATTCCCATTAACATTTCATTTCAAATGTTGTGATGGGAGCATCGTGAGTGCTCTTCATTTCCTCAAAAATTGCCCTTGCTTTGACCACATGACTACTCATTATGATAATAAAACATCATTGACGGGTAATGCATAATACCAATAGATTCAATCTTAATATTCCATTTGTGCATTTATAGGATCCTTGTTAATGCATATTGCTCGTCTAATCTTGTATAAGGTCCTCACGCTAGACAAACATGGTTTACTCTACAGCCCGTCAGAGTGCGCTATATTAGTTTTTGTTAGGCTCAACGAAAACGAAAGAAAATGTGGTTATCCATGCTTGGGCTCTTGAAAAAATATGACTGATTTTTCCACATTGAATTATAATGGTTATGAGTTGTGTGAATCAGACTGAAAGGAGAGGATGTAATGTTCACTCTTTCAAGCGGTGTGTAAATAGAATTTACTAGAATATGGCTAAACTGTTCATCACTGTACATAAACTGCGCTGGATATTGGGATGAGACTAAAATTGAAGGACGTACCAACATTTAACAAGCAAGTCTGTGGCAAAATGTCTATTACAGTAGCATTTCAGAAACAAAACATGGACCATGGTATTATGATGTATTGGCTTAAGTTTATGGTCATTCTAGCGTTGGTCTTCCACTATTAGTTTAGGCAGCCTAACAGACGTAAGAAGTTGGTACTCTAATAAATGGAACTGTTATCTAAGATTTTAGGGCTTTCAATTTCTAATGTCTTTTTGTGGGATATTGCTTTGAACTAACATTGTTTTTTTTTTTAATTTATATTGCTGAGATCATTTTTGAAGGGAAATCAACTTTATCGTTGAGAGCCGAATGAGACTTTGCTTTGGAATATATTGTTTTAAAACAAAAATTATTATTAAAGGCCTTGAACGTATTGCCAGCGGGATTTTTATTTGTAAGATTTATTGAGATATTCCCACAGGGTGTGAGGCATGCGGCGTTACACTTGTTTAAATCTACTCAAATAGGAGGAATTATTTGAACTCTCAATTTACATTGGACACAACATTTTTGGTGGGTCATTGATCACCTATTTCAAGTTTTCAGATAGGAGCATTTTGCATTTCAAAGATCGCCAGATTCAAAGTATCAAAAACTGTCTTTGAAATAGACTTAAGTTGATTTTGTGTGAGGCTGTATTAATGAACGTAAGTTTGTTAATAGAAAGTCATAGTACATAAACGTACATGGACTTTGACCATTGGCCAGGTATTGCATACAACCTCAGAAGCGAGAAAGTCGAGGTCAAACTTTCGAGTCTGCCAAGAGTTCGATCATATTTTCCCACTTCTCAAGCGAATTGGGATGAAAATGAGAGAGAAAGAAAAAGAATGTATATTCTGCAACTGTTAGACATCTTCGGGCTCCAACAAATAACTTTTGTCCTCGCTTTCAAAGTTTTCTGCCCAATCTTGAGGGTATTCGGTTTTGACATTGTTCCCTTGCCATTTATCCATAATACCATTGTCCATGGTGTTCCATTCAGCGAACTGCTGTACGTTCATTTTTTGATGTCTCTAGAAATACACAGCATGTACAAGAGAAAAAGCCTTGATGAGAAGAGTAGTAACTTTCAGATCAAGATGCATACAGGGTGTCCCAAAAGTTTTTACATGTTCTAAAAGCGATGTTTGATGGCAAGTACTCATTAGTGAAATTAGTGTTCATCCTTCGGTCAAGATATTGACTTTTTTATTTTCAAGTGTTCAAACGCAATTATCGCCGTTTTCTAAAACCTATGGCTTAAATTCATCGCAATACTTTTATGAAAAATCATATTTTTGCCTTTTAAACAATAGTAATTGGATACAATAACAAGTGGTCGAGTGGTCGAGTAAGTGGTAGCTTTCCAGGCAATCATTCCACCAATATGAATTCAAGCCCTCACAAAACGGGCATTTCCCATTCAGATGGTACCCCAAGTGTGAGTTCACAAATATTCAGTTGGATGGAGGATGCACAAATTGTCAATTTTGAGCGAACTCCCCTCCACCACACCCCCATTCCCCAAGGAGATCCTTCTCAAGATATCAAAGGCCAGAGCGTCAAGTGACCTACTGCCTGAGAAACACGCAAGGAATCTTCAGAGAACGTGCAAATTGGGCGCTTTGTGGCCTCAAATTACATGCAAGTCGAGTGAGGCGCTAATAAAGTTGAGTCCTCACTTCAAAGCGATATTATCTTTTTTGCAACCATATCACGTACTCTAGGATATATTCAAACAAGCTCTCCATATTTGATTTTTGACGCTGTTGCTTAACTATTCTTCGAGCAGGATTTTTCTGACCTTCACATTTTACAGTTGCAAATAGAAAGTTGGAACTCCCTCTGAGATTTGGCAGAAAGGTCGTTTTAGTCTCTTAGGGTTTCATTTGCAGTATTGAGTGATAAAAAACACATTGTACTTTGGACAATGGGCATGGTTATGAATAAGCTCACTTTGCCTCTTCGATTGCCGTTCGTGTTTTGTTGGCGCTTTCTCCACGAAACAATGCCGTTTCAGTCAATCGAGTGTCCAATAATGCAAAAATAACAAAAACAAACGGAAAGCTACCATTTCCCATTTTCTTGGAATCAACCAATGGTAAAGCACTTCTTCATCCCATCTACTAAAAGGCATGGCAAGTTGGCATTTATGAATCGGACTCGGAAATCAATAAATTAACCAAGCCCCCTTGCCTATCGTTCAAAATGTCACACTATGGTCTCATCCAGGAAATAAGTGATTGTATTTCGATTTCAAACTATGATCAAGATTGCTTGACAAGTTAACTTTTAGACATGTTGTCGTAGTCTTTAAAATCAATGCAAATTCCATCCAATGCTTTCTAGTATGTGGTCAGGGCTCAACCTCTATTGTTCTATGTCTTTTTGCATGCTGGAACAGAACAAACAAATTGATAAATTTCATCTGTCAATAACTCACAGCCAGTCATATTTTTCACCTGAATATTTATTGCTCTTGAAGCTGATGTAGGACCTCCAACCTTTCCAAGATATCCTCCATGGATTGATGCTCAGGGTATCTCTTCTTCATGGTGTAAAAGTCTCCAAATCCTCCTGAAAAAAGTCACATCTTTTCCATTTTCGAACACAATACTAGTAATATATTGGCACATAAATTGTTGCACAAGGATAGTGTTTTGTTCAAGGTACGAGTACATAAACGTCACTGGAGAGCAAATCATCTTTAGACAAAAGATACGACATTGCACGACCAAATGAAGGTTGCATTTGGAATTGGAATCTAGCAAAAGTTTGTTTGTTGATGGCATGGACACGAAAGGGAAAGATTATGCCAAAGAATGATGAAGACTCCTTTTGGCATGCAATACAAAAAAAAATCATGCAATAGTTAGATGAAGGTATTCATGCTTACTTTGGTCGTATTATTTGTGACACTCATTAAATTTAGGATTAGGACTTTGGACATGTAGGGTCAAGCTGACGGACAATGTGGACAAGGTAAAGAAGCCGTTTGTATTCCACCTTACCCGGTTTTGGTCCTTTGGGGTCTCGGATCCCTTTTTTCACATTGACGTGGTCTCCATCAAACCATTTACAAAACACATTTAGACATTTTTTCAATGTATTTGTTTTAAATAAAGAATATTAATCGATCAAGTCATTCTAGAATGGCAAGAATAGAAGGTGTTGATTTTGCTTGTTTGTTTTTCAGACAGCTTGTGAGTGAAGCACGTGGCGACAGGAGTTTCGAGATGTGTTGCATCCATAGAAAGATGCCAAAGTCAGGGGGGTAGAAAAAAATGTAGTTACAATTGTCGTGATGACTTGAAGCTTACATTTGTGGGGTTGATAACGATCTATCACAAGAGATGATGTTTACACTTGATTGAGGCTGTAGTTAATTGACTTTGGGTTCAATACCATTCGGTAAGAAATATATTACTTTTTTTTTCATCAACTAGGGCTTCTTCATGATTTCCAAGACTAGAGCGCCACCACTCCAGATACGGGTTAAAAACCACGGCTTAATATCGTACGCAATGGAGAGAGACTAATCATAATGATAATGGTGTGACTGAACAATAACTCAAGCATGGCTAACCAACGATCTCACTACGAAATCAAACAGTGCTAAAGTCCCCAAAGCCATCGCTAAAGGTATCCCCGTGGAAGGAGTTGATCATGCGCTTCTTGGCGGTGCTAAAGTCTCCAAAACCATCGCTGAACGTGTCTCCATGGAAAGGGTTGATCATCCTTTTCTTGGCCGTGCTAAAGTCCCCGAAACCGTGGCTGAATGTATCCCCATAGAAGCCATCGTTCGAACCGGACAGTCGCTTCTTGACCGTCATGAAGTTGCCGAACCCATTGGAAAAGGTGTCGCTGTGGAACCCATTCATACCTGAGTCCATGCGTTTATGGATGGGAATTCGCTTATGAATGGGAATGCGTTTGTGGATGGGGATCCGCTTGTGGAAGATGTATCGAGCCGCGTTCTTGGTCCGAGGCTCGGACATGAGTCGCTTGGCCGTGTAGAAATCGCCAAAACCATTGCTAAAGGTGTCGCCATAAAATCCGTCCGTGTTCATTTCCGGGTTACGTTTCCCTTCCATATGAACGTCGTAGTCTATGACGAGGTCGTTGTGGAATAAAGGGAATTTTGGGGAGGGGAAGAAAAAGAGAAAAAGAGAGTGTGACTGTCGAAAAAATGGCAAAAATGCTTCACAGTCAAAATAGTGCGGAATGATGAACCAGTGGTGGTCCGTGGAAAATGGCACACCACAAAAAATGGCAATGGTGGGGAACAAAATGTCCCTCAAATGTGTCATCGGGAGATAAAACAATTTGTCAAGAGCGAGAGAAAGTGAAAAATAACCCGAGAAAGGTCGTTCTGATCCTCAAACAAAAAGGCGGAGGACAACCATCTGTCATGCCCTTGAACTGGCCCTAACTCTGAGGGCTCAAAAGTTGTGTGTGTTCCCACGGGATGCGGTCACCTGTGAAGGCATCGCCATGCATGCCTCGTGATGTCATTTCTGGACGTCGTTTCTTCAGCGTCGTGAATCCTCCAAATCCTTCATCAAAGATTCCTTCATGGAAGCCTTTGGCTCCAGCACGTTTGGTACCAAATGCCTGATAGTATTGGGGTGATCGCTTCGTCCTTCTTGGCTCATTAGAAAGGCCCAGCCCTGTGTTCCAAGGTCATCAGACAAAAGGCAAGAGACATGAAATCTTGAGTCACACTCGCTCTCAAATGGAAACCGATTCGGCAGTTTTAACCACGGCGATTTCATTTTGCAATGCATATGGTACTTCTACGATCAAGTCCCATATACTTTTCAAGGCTCTCTGACCAATCTCTCTACATCGTTCAGGCATACCCCATCAAGCCTTTCAATCTGGCTGTTTAAAAGACAAGCTATGTTATTAAGTATTTTCAAAATCATATCATTCCCCACTTTTCCGAAGTACTTTTGTACTTTTCAAACGACAAAGAGTCACTAAAAGCAGATCTTCCCATCTCAGTTTACTGGCCTTGAATTATGCCTTGCTGTATGATTTTTGTATACTTTTCCTCATGCAAAAGCTCGTCTTGGACCACCAAGTGCGGCGTTTATTCATTTTTAATTCATTTTTCCAATTCTCAAAGCAAGTTGCACTCCCTTCTCTGTTCAGCGGCAGATTAATCCTGCTTTGTTCAATGGTTGCAAAAAAGCTAATGGTTTAATTTAAAAAGAGCAGCAGTAACACCTTTTAAAAAACTCATCCATTCTATTTGAAATGGCCGATATTTTCATCCAGTCCTTGCCATTCCGGAAGACTACCTGAAATTCTTTAATCCATCGTCTGGTTATGAATTTAGAATGTCCTCTTTTATTTTGTGGAAGAGAGAGAGAGAGAGAGCAATGCTGTTCTCATAGTATTTAGCTCAACCTTAGAGAAACGATTCCTAATTCGTACCAATGAAAGGTTTTCGCTGATTATGAGGAAATTGTCGTTCACTCAGATTACACAGGTCATTTATCTGCAACCCTCAAAGTTAGAGAAAGGAAGACGTATCATTTTAGTTAATTAGTTTTCCTTTGCCCTCCTCTCATCTATCATGAATGTAGTATCTCTAAGAAACTCACCTTGTCCAGGGTCTTCGATCAAGCCACCTTGATGAGGACCCACTCCATGTTGTTGTGCCAATGTTGAGAGTGGCGAAGCATTCACTGAGCTCAAGGCCAAAGCCAAGATGATAGAACCCAGGAATGAGATCTTAAGCAAACCATTTTGGCCCAACAAGGTTCCCGGAGAGTTCATTCCTGCAAAGGAAGAGCAAATCATGTATGGTTCATTGGTTCATATCGAATTCAGATTTGAAATGACTTCAATGTTTGAGACATTGGTCATGTCTTAAAAAACTTTGGACTCTAACAAGAAAACTATGTCAACCTTATGCTTTTAGGGTTTTATTGTTCATGAGATTCAATTGCTTCAATTTATTGTTTTCTTTGAGGAGGTAATATAATGATATAGTCATAATAGTATGCGTATGCGCCTATATAGGACGTTGGACCACTCATCTGTAACAGTGGAGGAGTTTACGTACATGGTGTACTATTGGTGTACGGTGTTAAACGCGATGAATGTTGTTCCCTTATGCTTGAACTAGTTTCCCTCCAATATCATGGTAATAACTGCCCGAGGCACTGTCCTCATTATTATTTTATGCTCAGTGACCATTCCTGATGAGAATCCTGAGCAGGGTTCAAAATGAGCTAAGGAGGGTTGTCTACTATACAGTAGGTTCCCCCAAACCATATTACTAAGGCTAACAACGCTAATGGTTGATTCAAATATTGCAATTGTCTTTTGAGAATCTTCAAAAAATAGGGGGATAAACTCATGCGTCTTGAATAGAGACTTTATGCAACCAAAACCAAGGTTTACTTTCCGAGCTTCAGGGTGACCTATCCTAGCCTGTTACAAAACTAGAGCAAGACATTTCTCCATTTAGCAATCCGGTATGGCTCTTCTCCATTTACATTGGAACACCTATTGTGAGCTTCCTTGGGCTACACGAACTATGATTTATGTTCTGGACCTCAGAAGGCGCTTTGTGAGCTAGACTTTTCCAAACAAAGGGCCGGTTAGGCCCATTCCTCTTTATCAACTAAAATGCTTTTGAGTTGTTTCTGGCTAATTATTTTATAATTTTATTGACAATTAGTGACCCAGGTCACATAATGTCCAGAAGAGAAACTGCGTTCATGGCATGTCACGAACAGTTTATTTAGTACTCTACCGTGCCTCTTTCCCCATTTCGTTTGGACTGTCTGACGTAGGAAATAAGGGTCCTTATTATCGACGTTAAAGATAAGCTGTGACGTCACACTTCCTTTAGTTATAATAACTGTCTTAGCCATATGCACGAATATTCGAACAATGAGGCGCTCTTAATCAACTAAGGACATGGTTAGTGTCTGAGAGGGTCGATGACTAAATTATGGGCTCTTAAGAAGCTGGTCTCGAGCCTCTAGGGTTTGCCGGAGACGACAAATTACGGACAATTGTTCTCGCGCTGAATGTCACTTGGGCACTCGAGGCCGAGATCTCTATCGCTGATGAGCTTCAGGGACATGTTCTACTATTGACCAAGTGTCAAAGATGAGATAATTGATGAACCCATCACCATTGCAATCTCTTGGGATTCTCCGACAATTCCAAGAGGTCCTTAAGGGCCGTTCAGACGCGTTATTGTTCCACGCTGAGTGACTTCCCGGGCAAATCAACGGAGGCAGAAATGTGACGACATCTAATGAGGCTCCGATGGGAACCCTTAAAGTGAGATGAAACACTCACCTCAAATGAGGCAATAAACTTGCTGTAACCAGCATGAAGGCCGGAACAATGTATTGGATTATTAGGGTCCTTTTACGCTTGCAGATAATTGATTGTGGTTTGCAAAGTGAACCCCTTAAATCATTTAAGTATCAAAATCATTTCTAGATTCAGACTGCCTTCCTCCCAAAAAATGTATTGCAAAGTTAGCTAACTATTACAAGTATATTTCACTCATACATGGGGAATAATAACGCCATTGTCTTGTATTGTTAACGAGGAAAGAAAGTGTCAAATACGAAAAGACCATCATTAATCTTGCAACTTGTCTTCTTATTCAGAGAATGCGTGTAAATACTATTCTCTTACCGTAAGCCTATGTTGCCATTCATGTAGTAAGAAATTTAACTTTTCAGTTGAACGTAAGAATGATTCAAAACCTCTTTCTTCATTTGAATAACTCTGATTTACATGTCTGCATTGTTTGATTGAATTAGCTAACTGTAATTAATCACCAATTGTGGTTGTCACTTCATAAAAGTGGGTCAATTCGAGGGATACCTTTTGAAAAAAAGATCCAAACCTTTTTCCCCGACTACAAGATTTGTTCAATTTAGCATAATAAGATTTGAATTGTTGGCCGTACTTTGTGAATATCTTTTTAGGTTACCAGGGTGTCCACCACATTCGTTTTAAAAAGAAGAAAAATCCCTTTAAAGTTTAATTACCTGTCATCTAATATCAAGGACACTTTTTGCCCCAACCTCAAGGTTCAATCTCAATCCCGCTAACAACTTTTGTTCGTAGGGTAATTAGTATCTTTTTTGAAAGCTTGGTGGTGTTTTTTTTTTTTAATTGTTGAGCTTTAGCTTGTTTGTATGACTTAGCCTCTGTATATACTTTTAAACGGGCACCCATTACCATTTGCGTGAATTTTAAACCATCCTTCGATCAAATTTACATAGAATGAACTGAATGATATTTATACTACCATTTCAAGCATTCAAATAATCCGTGAAGAAGGATGTGTAAATGTGACTGTGATTATTTTTTCCTTATTACGACTAGTATTGATTAACAGACAGGTCCTACTTTTTAAGAGATAGAACCATCAATAGGTAGTGTGAAAATTGTGATTTCTAAACATTGTGAACAAACGAATCTTTTTTCTTTTTTTTTGTAAATAGAAGGGTGTGTTGGGATATGATTCTTTTTTTTTAATACTTAAAATATATCATAAAGCACCAAGTGCATAAATATTATCTTATTTTATTGGGAACCAAAAACCAAGAAAAGCAAGATCGCAGAACAAAAAGTTATTACTTGGAAAGTTGTAAAACGTGTAACCAATACAAAATGGTTTCTGTTTCATACCTTTGCTACTTTGTGTTCGAATGGTTACTTTTCTACCTTTTTGCGAGTTCAATCAAACAATTAAACGAACGGGTCGGGACTCGCTTTATCACTAATATGATGGTGCAAAGCTATGAAAGTAAAGGTATACAAAACAAAACTGATGAGATAGAGTGTTACCAATCTAGAGTATACATTTTAACTAAAGAAAACATAAGAAAACCTCTGGGTTCATGAGTTCATTGCACACTCTCATTTTTTGAAGGTTTAAAATTTGGATTCTCCAAGATGACAATCAAGGTCTATTGTCTTTTTCCCAAGGAGATATGCTTTACAAAAGATAGTGTCCATTCTTGACAATCGTTAATCATGGTTCAAATTGAATTAGGGAAGTTTCCACCGAGATGAATTACTCCTAATTGAACAGTTCGATTGTTTTTTGAAGTACCCTCATAATGAAGATATGTTGATCATCCCTCAAGAACTGAATGAAAAATTCTTTTTTTTCAACTAACATCAAAGTCAATCAAGACATTTTTGGGGGATACTCAGTGTCCCCAATTTTCAGGCGACAAAACTTCAAGACTGTTTCTTGTTAGATCAACAAGGTTTTCTGGACAAGGGGAAATCAAGGATGTAAACTTTCCCGGGTTTATTGGGGAACTAAGTCCCACGTCCCACAAGGTATCTCAACAAATGGCCAACAAGTCCTGGTACTGAATTTGCTGGTACACTGGTTCCTGCCCTTTAATGCCATGACATCAGGCTACATTTGAAGTGAACAAATCCCTTCTGTTAAAAGAGTGTCCCTCTGAGGATGATTTTTGTTTATTTAACGATTTTGTTGTTACCCGTCGCACAGTAAAAACACATTTTCAGTCTATCCCTTGTTTGTTCTATAACAATACCAAGAATAAACAACCATCTATTGGAAAGAAGTCACTTGACACGCGTTGTGGTGACAAAATGTGAGATTGTATCAAGGTTTCAAATGAATTACGCCAGGGGGCAACACAATAAGATCTGGTCTTGACTTTGAAGTGCTTGAAAATGATTATTGTGACAACGAAGCTTCCTTCATTTCAAATACTGGTAGAATCTGAGGGACTTGAATGGCTTTGAAAGATGGTTTTAAAATAAACGGAAATGAATTTTATTCTTATATCGAACTGTATGGAGTTTTCAAAAAAAATGAAATTTGTATTCTTCTGAAACGATTAAATCGATTAAAATGATTGAAAGCGACCATTTTTCTGCTTCTGTCACTTCGGTTCCACCCTATGAACTGCATATCACTTTAAAAGCCATACTCAAAATAACTTCGCTTTAATTTTTGCCTTTCCGTTTCAATGTTCACGAATATGGAATATAAGGCAACATAGAATGTGCTAGCTCACACACTCATGTTTCTGGATCATATTTCCCCATATGATCAAAGCATAGAAAAAATCGGAAAGTGATTCAACGGAATGTCTGATCCATAAGAAACACAATAAGTTCTAAACTTGAGGTAGTAATATGAAATATTAACCATTAGAGATGGAAAGCATGAAATTTTCAAACCCCGGACCATATCCGTAGTGTTCTTTTAGTGAAAATGGGTTTCAGCCAGTTGCCAGCTGTTTCATCTAGCTTTGCTTCAACAAATACTGGCAAAAAAAGGGCCTAAAACAACTGCAAATCCCCGAAACTTGTTGGATTATCTTGGCACTTACCTCGGTAACAAAAGGATCTTTGAAGGGAATTCGACCAAAGATTGCGAGTTAAGCGAAACTGATATGGTGATTTGAGGTGACAACCGACGACGCCCACTGTTCCACTTGCCTTGGATACCTTGGACTTGAAGGCTCCCTGGATCTCGGTTGGGGAATGGACCTGGAATACTCGGAACGTCCCCTTAAAAGCCTGTTGAATCCTCGGTCTCTCTTTTCCTCGAGGTTTACACCCGGTCGAGGTCCCCGGGTACGCGCCGCCATTCGCCGTTCAAGGAACGACATTGGGGAAAAGAAATGATGCCGTCAGTCTGTAGGGATGTTCCAAACCTATTCCCACTTATGTAGAGTCAACAATGAATGTTCTATTAAGTACCTTTTATAGGGCTGAGACATATATGAAAATTGCGTTCAATTTAAAATTATTTACTCATCACATGATTTCAGATTTGGCTTTGAAATGTTGGAAATCATGCGATCATAAAATTTTGTTGGAGTTATATTCGACTGAACTAATATCAAACATAGTAATTTAGGTTGCAGTGTAAGATAATCTAATCCCTGTTGTGTCGGTCTAAATACAATTCCTGGGATGAAAAGAAACATTATATAATTGCGAATTTCATATGAAAATGGCAAAAATGGCCATATGCATAAAACAAGCCAATTGGCAAAAAAGCATAATTTTGGCACAAATAATCATTCTAACATTCGGAAGCGTTTGGGTGAAAATGTTGACTATGAATCGATTCAGAACTTGAAAAGAAAGCTTGAATCATCAATCAAAAATTGGACTTTTTGCCATTTCACTGTATATCAGAAAACGTAAGATGACGGTAGAGTTTGAGTCATATTATGACGAATCATTGAAAGCGTACCATGAACCATTATTGAATGCCTCAACTTAAACGAAAAAGTCAGCAAGATACAAACAACACGGTTTGCACCAAAAATGCCAGGGACAAAAATTGACAATATGAATTTGAACCTGTACTTATAATTCCTAGGGTATTATCAGCTCAAAAACCCAATTCACGATAAAGAACAAGTTACTAGCCAGCATTCTTAGCATCGGATTTTCAGTCAGCCTCCGCAATTATTAACCCAATCTAGGACCAAATACATGGATAACTATGTCCGGGCGTTTAGCTGTGCATTGTTATCCAATCGAATCGCAATTCAGGCACTAAATTTTTCCTCCCAAGACCAATTAGATATGAGTTGAAGGAAGTCTTGCACCAAATTTAAACATGATCATTTCGTTGACGAGATCAAATATGCACCAGTATCAAGACAGAAAATATGCTAATAAAACGACTCTAGTAACACCTCGTATCATTTTGCTACATCACAAGATTCTCTCTGAAACTTCGAGTTTTATAAGACGGACACAAATGAGCTCTCTAATGGGTGCCGACAGTGCACTGCAAAGTAAAAGTAGCAAACTTAGAACACCGACAGAAAAAACGTTTTGTAGTTGACCCACAAAAATGTGATTATTTTATTTTAGATTGAGGTCATTTAAACATTGTCTTGTAGTGCACACGATCAAGCATGAAAAGCTAGTTTTTTCTTTTACGTAGCAGAATTTAACCACGTCAGTTTTTAGAAGTTCCGCTTCATACCACTAGGAGGCTGAATGATGAAGTCTGATGAGTACAGGGTTCCTGAAAAATATTAAAATCAAAACCCTAAACACCTTTCCATGTTTTGTTGAGTGCGTTGGAAATTAACGTCGACAATACGAATTTAACGCCGACGAAGACATCAACCAACGTCAATTGTGGTTACTTTGTCATATTTTATTCTCAGCGTCTGAGCAAATTAGTCCAAAGGCCTCCCTTGGGGCGCACTCTCTTTATTATAATTCGTTCAAAACATGGCAATTCTTAGAAGATATCATAGTTTTACCAGAAAGACCTTGAAAACCAGCTTTGCCAAATTCTTAATTTGAAAATGAAACCAACCCTTTGCAAGAGAATGCATGAAAGCATGTCTTGAAAATCAAACTTATTCAGTAACAAGTCAGTTTTGTGTGGGAAGTCAATAATCAGTGCCTTTTTCTATAGGAGGTGGTGGCGCCATCTACTCTGGGAAGCTATACACAGAGATTAAACTGCCTTAATAAGTTTGGAAGATGTTCCATTGACGGTGATTCATTAACTTACATTTGATATTTCTTTTGCTATGCTCATGGAGAACAGAACTGAGTGAAAAAGACAACACGGAATCGTTATAGATTAGGATCATGAAATGTGGTGTTCAATGAAGACTAAAAATTGAGCAATCATGCCCTGGCGCAATGGGTTGCTAACGCCATCTGTTGGTCATATCCGTCAATACAATAACCCCCATAAGAGAACGGAGGTGATTGGCATCCATCCAAGTCCCTTCAAAGATGACCAAAATCACCTTTCCGTATCCTCAATTGATTGACAAATACCATGAATACCAAAACAGTCTTTACTCATCATACTCTTTGATATGCTGTGTGCTGAAAGTAGCATTAAAGGCCGAAGATTTGAACCAACATTGCTGCAAACAGACTAAAAACAGTTTTCCAGGTTCGCCCCCTGCATATGCAGTAGGTTCTTCTAGGGGTGTTGGATATGTACGTATATTTGTCCTTGGTGTCAAAAACAGTACCCTTTACTGTTAGATTGTTATTGGCAATCGTTGGTTTGGCGAAATTGCTGGCTGTCTTGCATTTTCTTTCGATTCCACAACAAGAGATGGTGCAGACCCAAAATGAGAGCGTTCCGTCTGAATGAAGCCTCCATGGCCGAACAAAGTTCGCAAATTTGGCAAGCGAATTCTCCATTTATCTTGTCCAGTGAGAATTGTCATGCTCTCTGAATAATAATAAAAAAGTTCACACGTTGAGCCGATCATTGTTCCTTTCTGTTTTTCCCAGCAATTTCCCATTTATCATTTCCATTTATCCCCCCTCCCCCCCAAAAAGGGACAAGTGACGTAAACCCTTTCAAATATAAAAACAGTTGACACATGAGCACTCATGATACACACGGAAGTGAACCAAAATAAATTAGCGCCTTATTTGGGGAATGAAAGAGAATTGAATAATTCCGGATTATAAGGATCCTAAAAGAAGAACACGTATCTTGATTTGAAAGGATCGCCTTCATTTACAAAACCTTGGTTCGTTGGGATTGGTGTGGGAGTCACTCTGTATTGACCTGGGGTAGATTAGCGTCTGTCACCTTTACGTTTTCTTTGCGTCTTACAAAGTCAACATGGCCAGCTCCCAAGGGAAATCAAGGCGTTGCCGTTGAAAATGCAAAACGACATTTTCTCCCTCTATAGTCAATATGTATATTTTCCATCAAATTTGGCCTGAAATTGACCTGCCTCATGCTCAATGCCATGAATGAAGCAAAATAAGGAATTCTACTAAAGTTGAGTGTTGATTAGGGCTTTGAGTGCAAAGCACTAAATGTTATATCGTAACTTTGAGCAAATGAACCCGTTTCATGACTAATGAGATTCCTCTTTAGTTCCAAAATATCTGATCAAGCAGTTCCCTTTCTGAAAGGACCAATCTTCCTCAAAACCAATCAGGTGGTTGGATGGTTGATGGTTGGATGGGATGCTGACGTTAACGCGATCAAATTCTAAGGATGTGCCCAAAACTGACTCTGAAGGAATTGGGTTGAGTGAGAATTTCAAGGGGACCCCTACAGAGCATGGACGAGAAGTGGCTTTTGAAATCTTACCTTTTTTCTAAATTTGTTTAATTTTAATTTGTCATTGTTCTTTTATTCCCAGCTACATGCTCCCCAAAAAGGTCATCCACAAAGCTCATTGTTTATTGAAAATGACGCTCAATAAGTTGCAAAGTGGATACTTTTTTACTTTAGATAAGCATAATTTGTCAGCGAATTGACCATTTCACATCTAGTAACAGTAATAAAAAACAGACTTGAGAGAGTAATCTACGAATTGCTTTCCAAGTTTTGCCGTTTTCGAACGCAAATTGTTGAAAGTTGGAAATAAATTCCTAATAAAATAAACTATTAAAATCGATCAAGTTTCAAGCCAAGACATTAATGACTAAAGACAGATTTGTAACTGATTAAAAATACTGTTTTGACAAAATGATTTAGTATTCAGTTCCTTTGTACATAAATGCAATTGACATACAAATGAATGAATAAATCTGACAACTCAAAGCTCTAATTGACACCTTTTTTTTCAAATATCTCTTTTAGTTTGGGATGACGACAGTCCAAGAGTTGGACCCCTCTCCTTGTCACAATAAAATTTCAACTATTCTAAACGAACCTTTTAAAATATAAGCTAGATGTAGCAAACCGGTTTGCAATAAACCTTATTGTGTTTGGTCCAACTTTGAAGAATTTTTTCCAACTGCTATGAAAATACAGTAGAGCTGTAAGAAACAGTCGATTAAATTTAGGAAAATAGCGGCTTAAAAAAGCTGGAAAAAATGGCGAAATAGTTCGGAAGTGGTCGATAAAATATGCAAAAAACAAGCACTGGGTGGTGTAATTCTAGAGTTTTAGGTACAAGAAGCTGGATTACCAATTTCAAACCTCTAGAAATTAAGCAAATCACTACGCCCCCACCCCCAAAAAAGGTAGCTAATTTTGAAATTGCTTTCCTAAAACTTCCAAAATCGAACGGTCTTCCCCCCAATCCGTACAGTCTGAAGAAATTGCCAGCAAATTACTATTAGTTATTAATGCTTTAAATCAGGTTCAGGTGGTCTTGGTGAGTAGGCTTCAATACATCAGAAAAGATACTGGATAGGTACTTGAGCTGTGCAAAGCTTTTTGTTCCAGCCGTAACTGCAGTTCTACGCCATGAAGCTTTGAGTTTTGTTGGAAACCGTCCCTACTCCTTGGATAAGATGTGTGAAAATGGCAAAAAAGCTGGAAAAAATCAGGTAGACCCTGGAAAGTCGGAAAAGGTGTTAAAAAGCTATTCGACCCTTTTTACAGTTATAACTATGAATCTTAAAATACTCATAACTTGACAAGCGGCAAATAACTCATTTCTTTCCTAATAAGGAGGGCTCAGGGAAGAAAGTACTTTTTTCAAGGCCAAATGATCACAAGAAAATCTTAAAAGCTCGAATTAATTTTTTTTCCCAGTTAAAAGATGCTTCAACGCAAAGATGAGATTATTCAAATGCAAAAAAGACACGTACAGAGATAACATGCAACCAGTTTGGTAAAATTTTGAGCTGATGAATAAAGGTTTCAAAATATTTCATTATTTCAAAATCTTTCAAATTAGAAGCCCTCAAAATTGTCTCCTAAGTGGGACCACCAAATTATTACCCTAAACCATGCATTTGGTGACTCTGGGGGCTTTATCTCAGCTGTTTTTCAGGGTGAAAAAAAGGCTTTTTGTGTGTAAATAATTGTGGTGGTTGTTGTATTTTTTGGAAAAGCTTGAGCTCTTGCCAAATAAGACAAGCAGGACAAGCAGGAACAATGTTGGAATGGGACAGCTACTCTATTGGGACAATCTGAGAAGATAGTTTCATACTCTTTTGAGCCCTCCACAATCTAGGCATGTCAACGCAATGAAGTACCATTTATCCCATGGGTTTCTTCAATGCTCCATTTGTTTATGCTTAAATGTTTAAAAACATAATCTAGGTCTCTCGAGGTTTACCAGATGTTTTGTAAAATAAGAAATGTTAATTCTTTTTTTTTGGTTTGGTTTTTCACGGGCTTTTCTAACCGTTAAAGGAAATGCAATCCCCGGTACTATTAAAATGAAAGTTTATAATTCGTCTATTGATTACCTTTCAATTTTTATATGATATTTGGTCTACCAACGAATTTGAGTTGGCAGACCGAGCTAGTCCTTGAATGTAGGGTTGATCTGGTATGCCATCTAAAAATTTGTCCACTTGTCTGACTTGAAAGATGCTACCGGATCAACAAGGCCTACGCATTCCCTACGAATATTAGAGGGAAGCAAATTAAACAATGACGGAGCCCGAGAAAGAAGAGATGTGGACTTCATTGTTCGAACTAGCCTTGATTCTCGAGGACTTGAAGGTGCTCTCAAAACCCACATTAAACCTCCACGGTCACTAGAATTGACCCTAAATCCTGGGTTTCGACACAAAGCTCATGGATGCTTTTGAAGACATACAGCACCAGATACCTTTCGTACCTTCTCTGAACAGGTTTTCTCCGAAGGCGGGATTTGAACCCATGTCGAACCATGCCGTGCCTCTTTCGGGTCCATTAGACCATTCGGATACCAATCAAATAGAAAATGTAACCAATGTTCCAAGATGTTTATGCATTTTGATAACATTTACAAATTTCATTAAATCAATCAAAACCATGGAGTCTAGGTCACAATTTCGATGTCTGCTTTGACAAATACAAGGAGGCTCAGATATGGCAATGTTGGCAATGAAGTGAGTTTAGGGCTCTTTGTCAGAAGCCTAACATTTCCGAAATTGTTTACGTATCTCGTGCAGATCCACCATTGGAACATATTTAACAAGAATTACCTTGAAGTTCTTAAATTTTCAGTTTCGGGTACTAATTTGCAACTTATCCCCGAGAACATAATATCAGTGGACGGTGGTCATTCCAACCCAGGGATGGACCTTATTTTGGACGAAAGTAATCACAAGCTTCTACACAGCCAATCATAAAGGATTGTTTTTCTGGCCGAAATAGCAACCCAAACATTCCAGCAACCGTTATGGTACACGGTGGTTAAAAAGCCTTATCAAGTCTTTTGAGAAATGCATATCTGAACACATCTAGGCATTGTTGGAGCTCGCAAAATCAAAAGGAATGACCTTGATTTTATTGCTCAACATTTTGCTCCGATTAAAAACTGACATGCCTAAAAATATTTCAAAACTATATTTTCAAAAACTTTGTTGATGAGATTAGATAGCTCATTGATCTAAATTAGCACATGATCTATTTCACCTCTCTTACGTTAAATGGGAGCTGATGGGTGATATTATTTTGATGTTTTTGCTCCTAAATGCCTTAGTTATATCGAAATTCAAATTCCCAAACAATTAATATTGATTTACAATATCACAAAATTAATGAATGCTTTTCTTTTCCTTGCTTAATCTTAAATCGGCTCAATATTTAATATGCTTTTATTTAAGAGTCTGTTAATATGCAAATTCTTTGAAAATAATGTCGAAAGGGATTGAAGTTGCACCAATTTCAACAATCAATGAAGATTTCAAGAAAATCAATTAGGTCTCAAAGATGCGCTTTTCATCAGATTCATTCAAGAAGGTCTTTAGAAAGAGCCCAAATCACTAAAACAACCTGTCTGCTTCTTCTTCAGAATTCGGGTGAACGCCTAAAAAAAAGACAGATCTTTTTTTTATATGTATTTGTGAAAACTTGCACTTCTAGTGTTTTAAATGATGTTAAGTAACGGTTCCAGGGAACTCAACACAACGGAAAGCTCGACACCTGAAAACTCGAGACTGCAAGATTCAATACATTGGAAAACTCAACACACCAGTAAACTTAACAATCATAAAATTTGAGTACCAAGATTATTAATGACTTTTTTGATGGCTTGATCAAAGAAGTGTTGTACCTTTATATATCTTTATTGCAGAAGTATTTGGATCTTATGTAGGGTTACCCTACCTCAGTTTCCAATTATCCTCAATAAAAGATGTTAGCACTTGGTTTTAGACAGACCTGTTTTCCGACGTTTTGTATGTTTTGACATCGGTTTTCTTTCATGTCAAGTTTTCTGATCTGTCGAGTCTTCCGGTGTCGAGTTTTCAGGTGTCGACTTTTCCTGTATCAAGTTTTCCGTTGTGTCGAGTCACCTTGAACCCTTGAATAACATTTTTGTGTTATTTTTAGGTTAAGAAAGAAAACAAAACTGTCCATTTACCTGCGTGATGTTGAAAATCTAAATCCATTGACTGAGATTTTGAGTTTAAATTCAACCGTAACATTCTGGAATAAAATCCTATGGAAACCGGACCATTGATTGCCATATATCTCAGTGGAGGTTAAAACGATCACACGCTAATTTGAATTTAAGCGCTATCAAATGGTTTTTTTTGAAAATTATAGTTATTGAAATGTTTTAGGTAAATTTTGTTTTCCTGAGCTAGTAATGAATTAGCCTATAAAAATCTATGTAGTTTTTTTGTGTTTTTTTTCATCAAAACTTGAAAAGGCATTTCAACCACTGTGAGAGAATGGATGTGGGCGAACAGCCTGAATAGGAAGCAATTCTGCCCGCGCGAAGATCACGACAAGGAAGGAATGACATTACAGGTCAAAGTCACCCTACAAAAATACAACAACAACCACAACAATAGTCAATTTGTACAGAAATGATACTCTGTCATCGGCGTCTGTCATTGTTCAACGATTAAACAACTCTCCTCTATCGTTATAACACCAAGAAGCCTCTATGGTCTGGTTCGAAACAGGGTGAAGGACGCCCAAACCCTCATCAGATTGGATGGTTGATTCGAGGGTTAATCCTTAGGGATTTGCCACTATCATGCTTCTTCAGATTCCACCTACCAAGAACCCAGTACATAGATATCACAACTATAGATAGGAAGCAATAAAGCAATGAATTATTTGATCGATCTTTCAAGTCGCTATTTAAGGCCTTGTAGGTATTACTGGTATGATCGGTATTATTGTAAATTTCGAAAAATGTACACTTGATGGAGTGAATATTAATGTCAAATTTATCGTCTACACTTTATCTTTGTACCATAATTTTGGGATTCAACCAAAATGGAAGGGATTAAGGTAGTTTACCGACCGGGTGCGCAGAAGACTGTGCTGCTACTCAAATCATTGATTAGAAGAGATATCAGCAGAAATTGAGAGGAAAACAATGATTCGAAGAGTCGTTTTGCATTCGCCTCCGAGTTTGCATATGACTCTGCATATCGAGTGATTAGATAATTGCTTCCGATTGATATTTACAATGTCGAATTAATGTGGTGTTGTGCTTTTTGTTTTAAAGAAAAATATGACGTCAATGTCTGGCAGTGAAGCCCTACTAGAACCTCACCCGAATAACAATGTGGATCAACACGTTTACACGGAAATCTTGGATCAGCATAGTATGAATTGCTAGATTTTTGTTAAAAGGAATGTTATGGGACGATGGTTTCTTTTCCAGGAAACTATCAATACCTGGATTCGAGAAACCACAACCACTTGTTAGACGAAGCAAATGGCAAACGTCAAAAGAAGATATCTCCAGCTCTGGGTAAGTCGAAGACACTTTATAAGTTTATTGTAATAGTATTTCGAGGTATGCGTGATTTATTTTTTTCGAAAACTCGATTTTTTTTCTCACCTCTTAATTTCAACCTTGTATTACATTTCAAGATTGGATAAAAAGCTAAAAGTCAGGCGTTCTCGCAAATGAAGTTTTAAAGAGATGGCAAATATAAAGCCACCAAACTTCCAGAATCTCTTTGAATCATGCCCTATAGAACAATCAAGGACATTGAGAAGAAAGCTGTCTCCTTTTGGCATTTGTGAAAATATTTGTTGAAGCATGAACCACTGGAATATGGACAGGGATGGTAAGGTTGAAAATTAGCAAATCCAATTTGAGTCAATGAATTAAATTCTTCTTCAAATAAGGCTGGCCCCAGATCCCTGCGATTGCGTATTTCAAACGTCAGCTCAATCAAACAACTGGGTCAAAAGTTATGCCCTCTCAAAGTGCAGTACATAACAGAAAACAGAATGACCGACTTAGCCCTCTTCTGGTAATCAATTACCACGAGAGGGCTAGTTCGTTCATTCATTGAAGAGCTTTGTAGTGCCTTTTGAGACTACATCACTTTTGATCCAGTTGCTTGATCAAGCTGAAAATTGAAATGAGTAATTGTTGTAGCCTGGGACCATTCTCATTTGAAAAAGAACATAATGCATTAACTCAATCGCAAAAAGCTAATTCCCAAACCAAGCCTCCCTGTCCATATTCCAGTTGTTCATGGTTGAAGTTATTTTCATACGCAAAAATAATTTGCAGCCAAGGAGAAAACTTTTTTGAGTCCAGGATTAAGTGAACACCATTTCCAAAGGCCTATTGTTTTTTTGTGTTACACGCAACTTTATGTATGTTTTCAACACAATTGTCAAAAAGTCGTTTTTGATCTTAGGCTTTGGAAATATGGTCTTGCTTTCCCAATGGGAGACCCCCACGTGGTTTTATGAGCACTTATTTTGAATTGCAACTGGGTAAAATATTCACTTTTTCAATAGTAGATGCCTTCACATTCTTCCAAATCAAGGCCAAAATTCGGCTTAATACGTCTTTTTACGTGGTCACAATGGTTAGATCAAGCAAGATGTACTGAATACTGTCTCTGAGCTATATCATGGAATCCAAAAAAGGTTAGAACATGTAATCTCAAGCTTGGTAGGCCAATAAACGCTCAATGCCTGTGTTTGGAATTAACCCTGCTACTTGATATCTTACCCTTAAAACAAGATCAACACAAAACACAATTTTACACATTTCATTTTATGAACAACTTATGGCCCTCTGAATCCCCATCAAAATGGGATCTTTCTTTTGTCTTGTGCATTTGCTTGCCAAACTTCATTGGTCGTACTCTGGGCTAATCAAATACTGATTTTAACAGAGATTTAAGAAGGAACTAGATTCACGCCAATCACTTTTGGTTCATTGATTATTAGTGAAACAATAAATTTGCCGTTTGAGATATCGTTTATCTGAAATAGAATACTAATATTTGCAATATCTTAATTTAGAATAATCTGAGCATTATAATTAACCATGTATAAAGTTAGAGAATTTCATATGTCACTTTTATCTGCATTATTCAGCATCAATTTTGTTCACTTTTTCTTAAATCTACCTTACATTAGACTTTGGTTAAACCAGAACTATGGGAATTTGGCATGCAACCATACCAAAGATTTATTTGGTGTGTTGCCCGCATGAAGAAAAAACTTCTTGTATTGAGGGTCAAAAGTTTCCTTCACCAAGGAAGGTGCCCAGGTTTGGTCAAATTTACAATGAATTGTTTCATGTGAATGTTCACTGTGTAAAGCCATATTGATAATAGCTTGTTCACTGGCACTTTTTAATTGCAATTCAATGAGATTTGATGGGGATTAAACTGGACGTAAATTTTTTACCAAATGAAATTAAGTATTTGGCGTTGGCAAAACTTTTTGAAGTTCTTCTATTTTGGCAGGACAAAGTTTGTGGAAGAGGTTAAATTCCTAACATTGTGATTGGTCATTCAATTGGCCTTCTTCTTTTGAGATTCCATGTTGGGAGATTTTAAGATGGTCATCAAGGGTCCCAAAAATTGTCTTGAGTATATCCTGCTTGATGTAACTGTTGTGACTGTGTGAAAAGACGTATTAAGCTGAATTTTGGCCTCAATTGGGAAGAATTTGAAGGCATCTACTATTGAAAAAGTGAATATTTTACCCAGTCACAATTCAAAATAGGTGCTCACGAAACCACGTGGGGGTCTCCCATTACACTCTACAATTGGTTTATTGATGTGTTCGCAATTCATTTCTAGCTTGAGAATGAGGCTATAAGAGTCCATTACAGAAATAAATTTATTGTTCCCTCTCATACACATATTCATATTCCAAACTATTTGATGACTGAGATAGTCGAAAATCAATTAGACGTTACTTTGTTATCGACGGTCTTCAATGCAATTCTCTTCTTCTTTTGCAGTTATTTCAATCATGAATTCGATCCTACTCCTTCTTCTCTTTTCTGCCTTCGTAAACCTCTACTGGCCAACGAACACTATCTTTCCGAAGGACAGCGTCTCGCCCAACAATTCCACGGCTAAAATTCAGTTTCTTGAAGACCGAATCATCAAGCTGGAACATCAGCTCTGGGATGAAAAGTATGATGATATTTATTTGAGCATAACAAATCCCAAGAACTTGACCCCCCCCCCCTTAGGGCACGTGAAGAAGCAAGAAGCATCATTTGAGACCTCACAAGTTTTCTTCCAGAAACAAATTGGTGACAACTGGATCACATGATTCCCCAGGGGAGCCACAAGGTCGTCATCAATCTATTGGCTCAACCCCATCCAGGGGAATCTCGGGTGCCGAAAGGGCAAATGTCTCCTCAGGGATCCTAGATCCATCTCACCAGGGAATGGATTGGACACAACCTCCAACAACTATGCCAAGCAAGAAGCATCATTTGAGACCTCACAAGTTTTCTTCCAGAAACAAATTGGTGACAACTGGATCACATGATTCCCCAGGGGAGCCACAAGGTCGTCATCAATCTATTGGCTCAACCCCATCCAGGGGAATCTCGGGTGCCGAAAGGGCAAATGTCTCCTCAGGGATCCTAGATCCATCTCACCAGGGAATGGATTGGACACAACCTCCAACAACTATGCCAAGAGTTCGTCGGAGCTCTCCCGCTCCAATAGCACCTCACATTGTGCCTAATCAAAGTAAGAATGCTTTAAGTACAAGTTATGGGCGAAAAGTGCACAAAAACATAGCAGCGGAAGTTCATTGACGATACGTTTCAGAGTAATACAGATTATTGCTGGGTATAGTCACTAATTTCATTCATAGCAAACATTTGTGTTTGTGTGTTTGCTTTCTGGATAAGAAAACATTGTATAGGTCTTTAGACATGACTGGCAATTAGCGATTGGCTTTTTGCTTCCAATCTTTGTTTCATTGAGGAACAATGAAATTGAAATTGGAACACGGAAATTAGACGAGATCGGTCAGCTTCTTTGTTTGCTTTGAGATAATTTAGCAAAAACTGGATGACTAGGATAGCTGTCAGATAAGCAGTTATGTAGGCTCTTTACTCAACTTTTTTCCAACGACTGCCAAGTGCCAAATACACGAGGATCTAGGGAAAGAATGAGTTCTACGTAATTTGACCTGGAAATTGTTGACATCAATACATCTTCAAAGAGTTGAAATGCAATGAAATTATTCGCCTCCCATTTCTGATCGACCTTTCGCTCCTTAGAATTCCTCAAGTGCACTTCCACTACTCTCTTGAATATTTTGTAGAGGCGTATGAAATAACTTGAATTTTTATCATTAAAACTTCCAACTTTGACGGTAATTATTTATTCCAATCATTGTTGCGAGTGGTTCATGCAAGCAAATTTTATTCATTTTACATGACATGACGAAAGTCGCAGTAAGTCATTATTACTATTACCATTGTTATTATCATTGATGAATTGGTCTCAAAGTATTTTGGAGAGTCAGTCAAGACCGTATTTTCCATTTTTTGTGCCCTTTGGGGCATGAATTTTCTAAAATGCCATTTGCAACACTTTCATGGAAACAGATGACTTGGATTCTTTTATATTTCTCTTGTGTTCGTCGACATTTCTTGGGCTTGGGGGCAATAAATATGTTACAACCCTAATGATTTTACATTTGTAGCTAGTTCCTGATAGGGAGTTTTGTAGGTGTAATCATTCTGTGTTTACGAGTTTCTATATCTGAAAAAATGTGAAGAACTTACGTATATGCTTTCGCTAAGATAGAAAAGCGGGTTAGCCTGATTTTGCTCAGTTTGCTCTTGACGTGGATTGTTAAAAAAAAAAGATGATGGTTGAATTAAAAAATTCTTCATATCGAAATTTGGAGGAAAAGTGCAATATCATTATTTTAGGAAAGTCTTGTGCATTAGTACTGCATTTACAAGTGATTGTGGGTAAAAAGGGGCAACCCAAATTCGTCCAAAAAATCCTGATTTTGAATTTTTTGTTTGAATCATGACTTCAGTTACCTTTTTACCACCTCCCAATTATCATTTCCCAACTTTTTTTTAATCCATTTCCATCACTTTTTATCCGAGCCCTATTGATAGCCCTTGAATAGTGGGCATGAATTTCATTGACTAACAACAGTATAGGTATCACAACCTGAATGTTGGGCAGAATCTGTTTTTTTTTGCCTCATGCTGTTCCTGTATTCACAGCATTAAAGTTCAAAAGGTTGTTTATACGATACACGTGCCTCAGTTGTACATTTCAATTCCGTTTGGTGCTCTGAGTTCCACGCTAGGTCCAATTGGAAACGACATCATCTGGGCAGTTTCCATTTATTCCCTTTTTTTCTATTTCAGTCAAAGGAGTCCAGTTTACGAACCAACTGCAGTCATTTACATCTAGTCACAGTATGCGAATCTTTTATCAATGATATTATGTTCGCTTTACTCCTTTTCCCATGGTTCTGCTCGATTTCAGAAGGTACTATTCACTACTGGTGGCCGAATGAGCGAACCAATTCGAACCATACATTAGCCAACACTAGCGATTACAGTCTCATCCTATCTGGGTCTTCAGTTCAAATAAAGAAACCGGGTTTGTTTTCGGTTTACGCACAGGTATTCTCAACACGTTTTCTAAGACATCATTCGTGAACTGGATTAATTCAGGGCTCCCAATTTCAGATCTATTTCGATGGGAACGTTCAGGGGATGTACCAATATAAAATCCTGTCCTCATATGAAGGCAAGAACAGTCGAGTTCTAGCTCATTGTGCAACGATTATCAGAGTGAAAGGTAATTAATAAAGGTCTTGTCGTTGGTCCAAAAGTCAGAGTTATGTAAAACCCTATGCTTGGGACCTTTTACAAGTGCTCGTGCCATACTTGGAAACATTAAGTGTTAAAGCTTCGAAAGTTAATGTTTATGGAGGCCATGATGTGGTTTGCTAATTGTCTGGGAAGGTGTTAGGGTGAGTCCCTAAATGGAATTTATGACCCAAGCGTGAGCGTGGCCTTTGATTCTTTGGAACCTCCGAGAATACAAGGATAGTCGAGGGAGAAAGTCTTCTTTATTCTTTTGGAGATTCAAACAAAGCCCAGAGAGTCTAGCAACCTCTTGGCTCGTGTGACATGAATAAGATAAGTTTAATTGGTAGAATAAATGTTCAAAAACATTGCATCCAAAGAGGATGTCTCATTTATGATTTACCTTTGAAGGAATGATAATCCTAGGTCAAGTCTAATGTTAACAACAAGATTTGTAGGCAATTGTTACGTAGCATTAATTTCAATCTTAAAAAGCTTTTGAAGAATGGGAAGTATGTGATGTGATGTGTACTTTTTTGGTAATTTAACAGGTTTTTCAAACTTATGTTATATTTTTCAAAAGACGATGTCCCTCATGTTGCACCCTTGAATTATGTTTTGTATAGGTAACGCATCGAAATCTGGATCTCTTTTAAAGGCTCATCAATATGTGACATCGATGTGCGATCAAAATGGCAATTCTATTTTATTTATTTAATTGTAATTTATTTCATGAAACTGAATTGATCTACGGTCAATACAATTAACCTTAAAACCTGGCTTGAAACAGGCTCATGATTGCTCTTGAAGAGGTACAGTATAAAAAAAGCATCCATGAGCTTTGTCCCAACCCAGGGTTTAGGGTCAATAGTAGTGACCGTAGAGGCTTAATGTGCGTTTTGAGAGCACCTTCAAGCCCTCGAGAATCCCGGCTTGATAAAGCAATGAAGTCTAACTTTGCTGCCTTCAAATATTCTTATGAAGTATGTAGGTCTTGATCCAGAAGCATGATTTAAGTCAGACTTGGACAATTCTTTGATCAAAATTCCTGATCAACTCTACATTTAAGGGCTGACCAGATCCACCAACACAAACTCGCTGCTGGATGGATCAGATTACATGCGACTAAAAATTCGAGTAAGAATGACGAGCTGAGGATTTCACTCTCAGTAGTTCCTAGTAGGATGTCCTTAAAAAAAATGGAAACATCTTGATTTCGTTGATTTCAATTGTAATTGATTACAATTACATGGAAATGTAATCACGAATATGTGATTATATCTTCAATTGCACTTGAACCCAAACTGTTCTTGTTTGCAAACGCCTTTCTTCAAAGGCCTCCTGACATACTGTACAGACCAGGTGTTCAAATTAAGATTACCTTCGTTTCCTTCATATGCAGATATTTGAAAAATGCCTTTCAATTCAATGTATTATTCGATGTTATTCCACCAACAGTTCCAATGGTCCCTGCCCTTAAAGTTGTGACGTCAGGCCGCTAAAAATCATTATTTATGGCTATGAAGCCTGGACTTCGCTTAGCTTTCGATCGGTGTATGTTTTGGATTGAGAAACTAAAGTGAGAGACCATTCACATACTCGACAAGGATTAGCGCATAGTGAAGTGTCGAAACCCAATATTTGAAAGCTTTCAGGAGTATTGAGCTTTAAGGTGATGCTTATTCGAACACATTTGAATTTGAATGCTGCATTAGCCAGATTAGAGCTCTTCTACCCCATTTCTTTCTGGAACATTATTGTTTGACTTGAGGCTTCGGAAGTTTTCGGCCGGAAAAAAATCCTTGAAACGAATTCAAAACTTACCCGGTACAAATCTTCTAAATCGAGAACTTGAGGCCATTTTCAAGAATTAAGGAGATGTTTGAATCAGAATAATGGTTGGTTGACTAATTAGCTGGAATATCAAAGAATTATGATTTTTTTCTTGTTGAAAATGAGAATGATGTTATGTTTAGTGTAGCTAAAACTGCTTGCATGCACTTAGATAATCAACGCTAAATTGGGAAAAAGAGCTCTACTCAAGAATCCGTTAATGAAGCAAGATGCAAAGCATTGAAAAAGTCATGAATATTATGACTCTATTTTTTTGGCATTGAAATGTAATCTCGTTCAATAGTTCAATGTTTCAAGAGGAAACAAAGCAATCCGGACCCTCGGCCAGTTAGTTTGTCCATCCAGGCAAAAACTTGCCAAACGAGCATGGAAAGACATTTTCAAGTTCTATCCTAGCCTTTTGGTTGTACAGTGACCCACCCGCCACAACAATCAACGGCTCTGATATCAGAATGGATAGCTGCAAGAATTTTCATCCATTTCAAAATGTTCCAAGAAGCGCTTGAAAGCTCCACAGATCATTATTCTTCAACATATTCCAGGATACGAGGAGTCTTGTTACACATCCGCTTTGGTCTCGTTGGGTGAAAACGAGATGGTGTGGATTGACTTAAACGAACAAGGCCGGCGGATTAATCTCGATGTGGGGCGTTCGTTTTTTGGCTTGATCAAATTTCAATAAATGGCCAAACGCTCGGTGGGTCAAAACTCAAAAGTCTAGCGACTATTCTGTGTATTTGTTTAGCAAGTCCTTACAAAATGCAATATGAAATCTTAAATTAACAAAATTTGCACCCTCACAGATCAATCTTATTCATGTTCCGAGAGAAATCTACACTTTGTACCGTGAGGTCGTCTGGGCCGTCCCCGTGGAGATTATTTCTGTGGAACCTATCACCCTCATCACATTTCGTATCCTGAGATTCGTTCACGGGACTCAATCCGGGATGCTTCCACTCCGGAAGAGTCATACCCGAGGGACAGCTCAAACTGCGTTTGTGAAGTCCACCACCATGCACTTGAGATTCTTGCTGAGACAACTTCAATTTGGCGCTCAAGTCCTTGTCCAGACTGGTCAGAAGATCATCGGACGCGTTGGATTTCTCCTCTTGGGTGTCGCTACTCTTGAGACTATAGGTATCACCGGATTGCATACTGAGATTGCTGACCATATCACATTCATCCAGATCATACGAAGGCAAGGAGTTCAATTCCGCCCCCACTCCAGGTTCACGGGGCATTCGGAGTCGGCGTTGTTGGTGGATGGATTCCGAAATCTCCTCCAGATTCCGTAAGGACTGGGCATACTGCGCCTTGGTCTCCGCGATCTTTTGTTGCAGCTCTTGAACACGAGACTTCTGATCCACCAGGGTCTTGTTGAACCGATCCTTTTGCTCGAAATACGGCTGAGATTTCTGAATGTGACGACTTAGTTTCTTCTCCAGGCGTTGGACCTCGGCTTCGGCCACTTGGAAGGCATCGGCTTTTTGCATGTGTTCGGCTTCACTGTCAGTTTTGGTCTTCTCGGCTTCCATGACCTTGATGGTGGCATGGTTGAGCATCTCTTGCCAAGCGTTGTCGAACTTCCAGTCATTGGAGTTGGACAGGAAGCGTTGCTCGGCCAAGGCAATCGTCTCCTTGGCTGCCGCATGGATGCCACTGGCCCTCTGATAATGCGTGGCCGCAGATTGGCACTCCTTCTGGGCTTTTTGATACACTTCTAAGGCCTCATAGTACGGCCTGGCCTTTTCAATACACCCGCCCACTTTCTTAGCCATGGCCTTCAACATGTGAGTGGAATCCGAGAGCAAAGTGCGGAACAAGCAATTCGCATCTTCCAGTTGAACTTCCAATTGGTTGATCTCCTCTGTGCACACATTTAACTTTTCCAATTCCTCCTGCACCCTGGGGTCCAGGACCTCTGTTTCCACTTCTGGACCAGGGGTCTCCATGATGGATAATCCCAATGTCAAAATTTAAAGGCTAGTTTTTTTCACATTTCTCTGGCTTCCTAACCAGCAGAACCTTGGTCTAAGACCTCCTCCACAGGAGCTCTACAACCAAAGGTCCCTTATTCCAGAGGATGACACCGCAAGGCACGTACAACGTATCATCATCCGACATACATAGAGTGTCTCATACATATGTCATCCTATTGTACTGCACAGAGGTGAGAGCGCACAAATCCCTGGCCTACCCACACTTCAGAACCCAACCACCCGAATTCCCCCGCCAGGTAGGGTACCAACGCCAATAACCCATGCAAAACCAAGTTCTTTTACGTAGATGTGTTCCTGCTCAGCGCGACCGTTGACAAAGGTTGCGGTGGAATGACAACAACAAAGAAGATGACACTGATTTGACCTCGAATTTGGGGCGACTGCAGCGCCATTAGTGAGATTTGGACACAAATGTGATGAATGAGAATGGCTTCCAATGGCATTTGCGAAGGTTCATTCACTTTGAAGCAACATTTTCATTAGCAGGAACTTGCCATCTCGGTCCATCTCGGTCCAATGAGCATGGTGGTGAAAAGTGGAACTAAAGAGGTGTATGGTAGGTGGCGCTCTCATGCGGTGAGAGAGGAAATGTTTTCGTCAAAAGTGGAGGTGGAGTGCTCACTTAACAATGAGATAACTAAATTCAATGCCATGTCACAATTTACACGCATCAATTCCTTCGTTGACTTTGAAAATGTTTTCCCGTCAAGTGTATGCCCCCAATTGTAAGTAATCACATCTGGACGTATGTAAAAGACAACTGGTGTCTTTGACAAAATGTCTCCTGTCCGACGTCATTACCTAATGGACACATTTGTTTGAGCAATGAACGGACTTTTGAACCCCTACAGATTCTAAATTGCTTAAAATCTTGTATTATCTCTTTGATCTCTTTAATGGGTACACGATTGTGAGTAAAATAACGAGGATTTAACTGCTTACTAGTAGCATACCAACACGAATCAAGTTGAGTGACATTCCGACCGAAGTACTGAATGAGAGTGATCATTGCAAAGGTTGCAATATGTAATTTTTGATTGGGAAGGAATACTTGTGTAACAAATAATATCCTTACAGTAACTCGATGAGAAGCTTTGTCAAGAGGAGGATGAAAAAAAGTATCGAAGAAGTATTAGATATCCCTCCTTAAACTCAACATAACCGTATCGAATTCCTTTGAAATATCATCAATTGCCAACAATTACTCGAATCATCGGTTATGAATCCAAAAGGGCACCTAAATGTTTGTCAATCTATTGTTCCAATCTCGCAACTAAAGCACTAAGTTGTTTTTAAAACTGATGTTGAATAACGGCATTAGCTGACCGACAGAAAACAGAAGGTTTTTTGTTTGTAAATGCATATTCAACCGAAAAGGTGTAAGAAAACCCCCATCCAGCCAACTATTTTTGGCCTAACTTTCATATACACCACCAACCACTAAAGTCTTCTTAATAAGGGCATATGTCTAGCAAGCTGCAGTTATAACACTAGCAACGAGTATGAGTGTAATAATGGACATATTTTATATTTGAATGTGTGCTTGATATTTGTTGAAGGACTTTCAATTGATACGTAACTAAAGATACTAAAAACATCCATTGATTGCGCTTTTTTAATATTTTAAAGGTTATCTTCTAATGTATATTAAGCTGGTCGATATAGTGATCTGACCTACTTTTAAAAATGCTTGTTTACGCAACAATAACATCGGTAAAGAAGTTTTGGCAATTGAGCAAATTTTTGACAAATGTTATGGGTACGACCATGTAATGTAAATCGTGGATTCGGAAAAGAGCTATTGTTGTCTAACCTGTTTGCGCAACCATGATTAAAACTCATCCAGTCTTTCCAAACTTTGGATTCAAGATTACTAAGCATTGAAAGACACGGTTCAAAAGTGATGCATCCACATTTCATTCAATCAATGCGGTTACACGATGGCGAATCAACATGAATGTGCTCATTGGATTAGCAAAATTTAAAAAATCGTAAAGGCATGTTTGTACTTTGGAGTATTTCATGAATTTGGCCTTTGGTTCCATGTAGGTTCGCGAAGTAATTGAGTTCTTTTGGTCTAGGATCACACAATGAGCTAGTCACTGATTTTTTGCTCATATCATGTCCAGAGAGATCTATTTAACCACCTTAATTTGGACCCTTTGATAGATATGACAGTGTTGATATGCCCATTAATGTACTTCCTGGAAAACCCATTTTTGATATTTCTAGTTTCTCTTTGATACATTTTCATAGAGATACCATTCCAGAGGAACAATGACACATTATTTTCGACCCGTTTCAAGAACTTCTAGCCCAAAACAGATCTAGTCTTTTCCAGTTATGTCGCCTATGTTATGGGCGAACGTGCCATTGTTGCTCTGATTGATGACTTACGCAGCCTTTCGAAAGTAGGCCAAAGTACTCCTTCAAAAAAGGCTATTTTTTCCCTCTTAATATTAGTCTATCCGCACTAGAGAGCTCTATCTTTATGCACATCTGAATTAGCTCATGGTTCTATGACATTCGACTCACTAACTAGATGGATGGATAGATGGATGGAATTATCTCATTAGCTGCTTTGCTAGCATCTTCTCTGCTCTTTGTGTCGCGTCATTGGGAGTTCGTTCCCGATTTCTTGCATTCACATCCTGGTTCTGTATTCAAGTAGGAGCTTTCGAACACGAGATGGCTTTTGTTTCGATTGCCTGCTTGATACTTGTAGGCACTCGTGTGCCTTATTGAATGGTTCTTTTTATGGCCTTTGTTTGGCTCTATTATTGGCCCTTCTCTAACGTTCATTAATGAATGTGCACGTTTGTTGCCAACAGTACTTTTGAAGGAGACAAATGGGAAAGTTTCCAAACCAACCTGTTGGTAAGAACAGAATGACATGGATAGCTTGTTCCACTAAATGCTCATGACGGCTCTTTAAAAAAGCTCCTTCATGTTCATAAAATCGCCATCCAGCATATGCTTTTAATGCATAATTTTACGATAACGATACAACAGGTTAGTTAGAGCTGATCAGACGTGGCGTTTGGTGTTTACAGGGCCAGAATTTGAAACCAAAATGATTTTAAGTCGATACTTTAACTATTCAAATATTTTCTTTTGAAATGATCATAACATCAAAGTTTCAGACATCAGTCATTGGTTTACTTTGGTACCGTTGTAGGAGCAAATCTTAATGCTTTTTGGAAGTTGTATTTTGGATCCAACATGCTACTTCAATTTTGATTAATTCTACCCTCCCCAAGTATTGTTTCAACTTTTTTTTACAAATAATTGTCAGAACCAAAGCCTATACTATACAAATTTCGATGGCAATGGTAGTTCCTTGCTAAAAAATATTTGAATAAGCATCTAAAGGAGAAGGTATCATTCAACCTTGAACACCTGGAATCTGGACGGGGAGGCTAAGGTTCAGACTTGACAAAATTTTCTGATCGGGCCCATGCATTGCATTCGTCTTCAAATGAGACTTGTCCCTAGGTCACTTCATCTATATGTATTACAATTTTCAGCTCAATCACACGGACGGGTCAAGAACAGTACCCTCTTATGAGTAGTACGTAACAGAGCACAGAATAAACAAGATAGCCCTCTTGTTGTAATTGATCACCAAAACAGGGCTAGCTCAAGATGAACCCACAATGAAAAAAGTACTTGTACTTATAAATACATTCAAATCAAATCAAATCATTCATTCTACGTAGAGTTATGTGGTAAGCTTTTACAGGGTATAACATTACATCTAAGCGTTTGATTGAGCAAAACATTGAAAAACAAAATTGTAACAACTTTCATCTGGAGAAGAATACAATCTGTTTCCTAAATTCAAAATAGTTATTCCTTGATCCAGATTCCAGGCGTTCACCCACAAGAGTATCACTCGATTTGGGCTTTCTTTGCGACCCCACAATGGGGACGTTTAGGCAAGCTTTGGCAGGTTCACTTGTTTGCTGGTACTAGTGTCAGTGATGCAAGTTTGGAGCTTCAAGCACGTTTCGAGAAGCTGACCCTTCATTCACATTGCTTTCACGGTGTTCAAAAAAGCCCTATCAAGTTTCCAGAGAAATTCCCAAACACAAATTGGCATTTTTCTACCTCAAGAAGTCATAGGAAACAACTTTGATTTTATTGTTTTATGGAATTCTAGTCCACATAAAAAACTTACATACCTAAAAACATTATAAAAACTAAGATTTTCAAAAACCTACTCAATGCAAATTAGAAGCACACTTAGTTAGCTCTTGAACGTAATTTACGATATCATCTATTTCAAAGCTACTTAGTTACATCGGATTTAGTGGTCCAAATTTCATTGTTTTTAGCCCCAAAATGCCCCGGTTATATGTTAATTCAATTTCCCAAAGATTTAATATCAATTTTCAATATCTAAAATAGAAAAGATTATTTTTCGTCTCTTGCATAATTTCAAATTAAGGTAAAACCTTGTACAACCATATCTAAAACCCTCAAAAAGCAGATTTAAAAAAAATCATTTTTAAAAGCGTCCAAGGTACATTTAGTTGAGTGGTCACTGAAAATTTCACAAATATCAATGAAGCCTTAAAGAAGCTATTTTCAATCAGTTTCAACAAAGTCTTCAAGAAACGACAATATCTATAACATTGTCTGTTGTATGTACCGTCTTCAGAATTCAAGTGAATGCATAACTAGTTGTACACATGATGATTATAAAAACACTTTTTCAAAGATTACACTTTTAGTGTGTTTTAAGTGACATTACATAGCATTTTAAGCTATTATGAGACTATGTAAGAAGAGTAGAAATATTCTTTTGTATTTGTGATATTGAAAATTGATATTAATTCTTTCGGAAATTGAATTAACATATAACCGGGGCATTTTGGGGCTAAAAACGGTGAAGTTTGGGCCACTAAATTCCATGTAACTAGGAAGCGGTGAAAGCTATGTAGCTAGTTTTTGTGGGCTAGAATTTCACAAACCAATGAAATCAAAATTGTTCCCCATAATTTTCTGAGGGAGAAAAATGCCAAGATGTGCTTGGGAAATTCCATCAAAACTTTAAAGGGTATTTTTACCACTGTGCTTTGTGAGGAAGGGTCAGCTTCGTTAAGACTAGTTTGAAAGGCCAATATGCATCACTGGCATTGGCAGGCAAGTTTGTTTGCTGGTACCGGTGCTTGCCCAAGTGTCCGAATATCTAAACTACTTGACACGGGAGGACAGCAAGCTGCGTGGTAGTTACTAGAGATAAAATGAGCCAATAATTTTCGGTCTGAGCTGGGCTAAGAGGAAAGTGGCTCAATTCGAGCTTAGCTGGGTTGACAGTTTCCAGCTCACGCTCTGGGCTGGGCCAAAAAAAACATGTTTCGAGCTGAGCTGGGTTGATTGGGTTGATATTTCGAGTCAAATCTGAGCCAGGCCAAGTCCTAGCTAGCCCATGTCCAAGCTGGCTCATGATCGAGTTGACCCGACCCATGTCTGGGCTGAGCTGGAAAAACCAATAGACCTATTGGCCAATCTAGTTTCTAGTTCGAGTGTCAGGTAACACCACGAAATTGTCTTAACCCAAACTAGGTGTTTAAAAAGGGCAATCTAAGACAGAACATTTATGCAGCTATAACAGGACTCTGAACATAAGTTTCTTGTACCATAAAAAATGGTCTCAGCTCAGACTTGCATCTATAGGAGACAAGATAACCTCTGATTTGTAATTACTAGGCGCCAGTAAATTAGTTTGTGCTTTTGGTCAAAATAGTTGTTTTTTAAGTTATGAAAATTAGGCAAAATAAGTTTTGAAAACGTAAAAACAAGTTATCAAAAGCTGGAAAAAAACTTCATTTGCTTGGTTATTCATGGATTATGGTAGTTTTGAGGCGAAAGTTGCCTAATTATTGTTATTCACGATCTTCTTGCTCTTTGGGCTCAGAAATATAGTCTTGCTTTTACATCAACGTAAAATTGAATTTTAATCTAGGCACATATCTAAGTATAACCTCTAGGTGTAAAGCATACTTTGAAGCATCTTGAAAGCATGGTCCAGGACAAAGAAGATGAGTGAGTGGTCTCTATAATTGGTACCAACATGGTTTGAGAATATAAGGCAATTGGATACAAAATCTCCGTTATAGTACATAGAAAAAGTAAATAAACCTTGATTTGCCTATCTATACATGTTTTCCTAGGGAAGATATTATCAACAAAATAAAGGATTTTTTTTTAAATTGAACCATAACAAATACGAGATGATACTAAATGGTTTTTGTAAAAGCCATCTTATGGATGGGGTGGTACAAGATGGAAAGAAATTAAGGCCGCTGTGCCTTCTGAAAATACTTCCCCATTGTTCCAAGACTTGCAAAGATAGATACCAAATGGCTCACCCATTTCCCCAGGCCTCTTGCCAGCCTTCAGCAGGCCCTTAGTTGTGGTTCTGACATCAAGACTGGGCTCACTTCAGTTTTCGAACACTGTTTTGTTGGCAAACAATGGGTGGCTGATCAATTGGTTTAAGGCTAAAATTAGCTCATTGACAGCACAGCATTACTGAATGTGTTCAATAGTTCTTTTTATGAAAGCTTGGGGTTCAAGGTCAAACAAATTCTTGAGCGGGGACAAACAGTGCCAGACATGGCCAAAGTAGCCCTAAATTTCTTTCCACCCAATATTTCTCCAAAATTTCGCCTAAATATGACCAAAACTTTTCAGTTTCATCGAAAATTCTCGGTTTTAGTTCTTATAGTTAAAATTGGTGAAGCAGTGTTCTCGACCCCAAATGGTCACAATAAATTAGAATTTAATTTAACCTAAAAATTATCTTTCCGACCCCTAGTAGTTACTATTGCCAGAGCTGAGTGCTTAAATAGTTTGAATTTGAAAAATATGAAATGTTTACACAACTCGTTCAACAATGAGCTGAGTAACAACCAAATTGTTGATTGCAATAGACCATTCACTGTTATGCATAATATTTCATTGGCTTGTCTTTCAGTTAAAGGCAAAGGTTGTCAAACTGAGCTGGGCCACAGTTGAGCTCCGTCGGGTTCGGTCAGGGCTGAGGTATGGCCTCGTCGAGATCGAAAGCATGAGGTGGGCTAACACATAACTCGACATTTCGAGCTGAGCTGAGCCAGAGCCTTAACCCAGCTCGAGGTGGTTTGGGCCAAATACGTTTCAGCAGTTCGGTCTGGGATGAGCCCTGGGCTAGCCCAGTCGTCAAAATGTTGTCGAGTTTCGAGCTTGGGTCCAGCCCATTACACCTCTAGTAGTCACTCACAATGACTACTTCGCTCTTCTTGCGCAAAGGCGACTTACCGGGTTATGCATAAGTCTTGAGACCAATTTGGTGTGTGTTTTAAAGGGTTTAGCGACTAAAATCTTGCCCTTTTACGCCCACAAATCAAAAGCTTTCAGTCTCCACTTCTGTTTGATGTGCTGATAAACAAAATCAAGCACTTCGTCACCAAGATTAGTGCAATAAGAAGAGTACAGATTGCTACGCTTATCCTTACAGCCAAACCACCGGTAGCATCGTTGAGGAGCTCAACTAGAGCAAGGCTACTGTCTGCAGAGTCAGGGAACGCTTGGCTAATGGCAATGACCTAAGGAACAAGCCTCTCTCCGGCAGACCTGTAAAGATTGAACCAGAGCATATCAAGGCGGCCTTTGAGGCTACGCTGACCATGAAGATGCTTGAATTTGCAGAGAAGAAGTCCGTGGACCATTCCACTGTGTCCAAGGTAGTCAAAGAAGCGGGTGGTTGGTCTCAGAGAAAAATCAAAGAACTACTGTTGACAGAACGTCATGAAGAACTTTTTCTGGAGCATCGTCAGAGCTATCTCTTGGACTTGAAGCACCATGGCAATTGAGTTGTCTTATTCTCCAATGAGAACACTTTTACAGTAGACATCCCGTCTATAGCAAACAGAACGACCAAATCATTTGCTTTGGGAACAACTCTAGTGCATTGCAAAGTGTGTCCAAGACCAAACATCCGGCCTTTGTGATGATGCCTGGCATTGTTGCATCAATGGGGGACAAGATACCACCAATTCGATTCCCAACAAGGTACAGACTCATGGGCGCTGACTACTTGGAGATATTGAAGACCAAAGTGGTCCAATAGGCCTTGAAGAGTACCAAGAAGTTAGCAAAGTCTTCTTATGTCTTTCAACTAGACGTGACACCTGGCCACACATGCAAGGCCATGCAGAATTGGGTGGAGGCCAGTTTGAGGTTTTGGCCAAAGACAATGTGGCCATCACAGAGCCCTGACTGGACTTCGGCATGTGATGGCATGTTGAGAGCCGGGCCTGCCACATTCGTCATTGCAGTAGTGAGAACCTAAGGACTTCCATTGGGAAGTACTGGAAGACCATGAAGAAGCCCTATGTCATTGGCGTGTGCCAGTCCTTCCAATGCCGCGTGGAAGCTCCCATCGAGGCCAATGGTGATGAAATTCACAAATGATGGTTGTCAAAATTCACCAAAGATGTGAAATAAAATTCGAACGTTTCCGTCTTTTTTTATCCTGATCAATGACAAGTTAATGATTGCTACAGTTACATAATGTCTCAAGACCTATTCACGACTCAGTACTCCGCTTTCGCGAAATTAGCTCTTTTGATAGTGGAAATGAGTATAATCTGTTTAAAGAGACCCTTGATAGATGACCGAGGTTCAAATATCTGCAGGTGAAATTTTGATTTAAATGTTTGCTGAACTCGTTTGTTATTGGTTAAATGAAATTGACGTTACTTATGAGCCAGCCTTTTATCATAACAAGTATTTCAATGTATTGCTGCAAATTTTTGTTAGGATAAATATTTCTAACGATCGCCCCCTTTGTGGGTTTTGGGAGTAACCTCAAGTCTTAGAGAAGCTAGATTAGTCAAAAACCAAGTCGTCCCTTTTCTGTTTTCGGGGTCTTTCATTTTTCAACTCTTCGCCCTCTAACATGCTTAGGGGTTAACTACGCAGGCGTTAATCCGGTGGTAGGTTTTAAGTCAGACTTGGACGAGTTTTTGTCCAATATTCCTGATCAATCCAATATTCAAGGGCTAATTAGGTCGTCTAACTTTAATTCGTTGGTGGATCAGATATCATATGAATATAAAGTAAAAGCATGATTGAAAATCGGTCATCTGAAGTGCTTGGGATTCCATTCTCAAGAGCGATAAGGAAGCTCACAAAAACTCAACTAAAATATAAGGCCATGAACTAAAATTTTCCAGTGCTGGTTTTAGATTAATTGCAAGTGGTCCGTTTTGAGCATGCTTTGCAATTGTACTTGTGTTTTTTAATGTACAATATACTCCATAGCTGGACACTTTCATTTTCAAATCATAAATGGAAACATTATGCAAATGTTGCATGCCAAGTGTTTTTAGCACCCCACACATTGAAGAATATTATTATGGTACATAACATAATTACATGTTACATAAAAATGTTGTAAAGCAAATGTTTGTCAATTCCTGTCTTAAATCACATTTTAAAAGACTATCCCACAATTCAAAGTTTTATTGACAAATCGATTACTAATTTTTGTTTACTTACAGCATTCGTCTTGATTAAAACGAGCTTTCTTTTTTTTTACACCCCTGTGAGTTGATAACAACACTTTGAAATCCATGCATAGTAACAAGCAAGCTTTCACACAATTTTGGAGCGAAACCAAAGTTGCATTTTGTTGATTCAACCACTGTCAAACAAATCGAGTTGATCGACTTTACTCTGGAAACCTCAGTTGCTAGACCCATCCCCAATGACCCTGAAGTAAGTGGGATCCAAAGGGATCCCGAGGAACACGTGCTAGTTGCATGCATCGAACAGACGAGATTTGAGTAGTGTTTCAACTAGCACGCATAGACGCACAAGCGCCATATCTTGCTCTCACACTTGGGCACAAATGTTCCCATCGACCTTCACCAACGAGAACTTCGCAAGTCCATGTGTGAGTAAATGAAGCTGGTGTAGGCACAACATCCTGAACAAAGCGGGAGAGAGACTTCGATCCAGGTCAATGAATCCTGGACGAGATTCATTGACAGCCTTCATTCCCTTTATTTTTTTCGGGGGAGTAGACTGGAATGAGGGGAAGTCAAAACCATTTGGAAGTGGAATGCCAGAACTATGCAGTCCTCTGTGCGTGCTCCCGCAGAGTTGTAGGAATTTTCATTAAGCCCATGATCCAAGTTGACATTAATTCAATCAACTGCCAAGCAATTTTTCCCGCATATTTAATCCGGGATTAAATTTCTGCGCCTGTGAGTCAAATTCTAGAAGTTGGCAAAGAATGAATGCCGAGTGCCGAAATAGGGTCTGGCCTGGAGAAAGGCATTGTTACGAAGGATCCCTATTTGCGGGACTCCGAGGCACGAGCAAGCATCCTGTTGATAAAGAATGCTTTTAGAGTTCTGAAAAAAAGGAGAGACGTCGCATTTTTTTCCAAAGAAAGCTGGCATGTCGTTGACAATTCTAAATTGTCGGCCCTTCAAATGCTAGCCGTAAACAGTAGTTTCATCACATTTACCTAAAAAAGAATTCATGAATTATGAAGAACCATAACGAGAAGGCTCTTTTATCCAATTAATAAATCCTTAATTTTCAAGGTTTGACAGAACTGAGTTTTGAGGTTATGATGGACTTTGTGTAGATTCGATCATGCAAGCTCATATATAAATAACTGTTTTTTGCCGTGCAGGAAGCATCAAGAATAATAGACTGACTGCTCTCTTCAAAACAGAACTTTAGCTTCAAACGTCTTGGCTGAAGGGCTTAAAGTTTACTGACCAAGCGATGTTATAACCAGATGTATACGAACAGTGACAGAGACGGTATCTTTCGGATGTTCAAGCATTTCTTTTTGTTCTAAACGTTTGCCACCAAATAAAGGCCTTGACAGGGCCAAAGGCATTTCTCTGACTCTCGGTCTCTATCGGCTCTCGAAAATGGGAAGAGGGCGAGTGTGGAAGGAGAAAAGGAAAAAGAGACTCAGAGAGAGAGGAGAGGGAGAAGAGAGAGAGAGAGAACGAAAAAGACGGCATGCCCTGTCTTTCTTTTTCCCTACCTTTTCCAGTTCACTCTAGTCTAAAAAAAGCACTAGAGAGCCGAGGGGACCAGAGGAGAACGAGTGAAGGGAATCTAACTTCCATTCTGTTCTAGTTCCATTTTTCCGCGCCCGCTCTCCTCATAGTGAAGAGTTGACCTCGTATAGTCCGCAATTGTGGTTTGAAGGCCAAACACCCTCCCTGCAAGGCTCTCGCTCTTTTGCTGCTCATCCAACAAGTCCCTTTGCGATTGCTTCAGTGTCTGACTTTTGCTCACGAATCAGGATCACTTAGAGAGTTCCATTTTCACCAATACAAAGCAAAGGCTGCCATTTGTCCTTCTA
>NC_081442.1:11231656-11240566 GCF_007210705.1 Tigriopus californicus
GTGCGAGTGGCTGAGGACAAAGACTTTGAACTTCTCAAGATCTATTTATCGCGGAATGATGGATGGCGATTGGAATACGAGACTGGGAAAACGGCCGTGTGGACCCGCATCCCACCCACCGACGCCGAAACCCTCGTCAACGGCTGCAAAAGCTCGGACTTCAAGATGATTCGGGTAAGAACAGCGACCTTCAATGAACCACGTGGCTTCAGGAATATGAGCCGTTTATTTTGGGGGACCATCCTTCATCGAGTATTCGTGAGACGTAATCTGATAACATGATAAGGGTCCAAAAGTAGATCCGACATCCCAGTTAGACTAGATAAGATAAAGGCAGTCCTTGACCAACCGATCTTGGACCTTGGAACAACGTTCGGAGGATTCCAAACATTGCTGACAAACCCATCATTTGTCCAAAAGTGAATAGTGGGTGGTCGTCGGTCTACTGACGTCAGGAAAGGAAACATCAAAACACTTGTTGAGCTTCTAACTCTAATGTTGAACGTCAAACTCACGGCCTTTCTACAGATCAATATGCTTCAAAAAATGAAAAAGACCCGCGTCAAATGTGTTTACTTGTCGGATCCATGACCTGGACTTACTTTGGAACATACTTGGAGTAATCAGGCTTTGGGGGAGTTCTGCATTGATCAATTTGCATTGATGGATGAGAGGTTGGTGAGATGCTGATCGAGCTTTTTCGGCTCAATCGTTATTAACAACACATTCAGATAGTTAACCCAATTTGGAGAACATAAAAGTACGTGTCTTCTTTGACAGATATGTAAATACATACATCTAAGTTGCTCAATGACAGGCCACGTTATCTTCAAAGTACAGACGCCTGAAAGGGTGCGTTGATTTAAGGTTAAGTTTTGAAGCCTGAGATGCCAGATTCGCCAATTGATACGAAACGAATGTTCAGAGCAATGTTTTGACTTGCCATCAAGGATTTGTTGAATTTGATGATGAAAGGTGTAAAGAAAACAGAATCAAGGACAAATCTAGCTCATAATTCATCGATGCATAACAAAAGGCATCGAAAAAAATATGATGGTTGTTTGTTGGCGTCAATCCATTATTTGCCAATCGTTATCAATTGCCACGTAGTTTCCATCACTTATCGAAATTAGAGTCGGTTAATTTGAGCTATGCTTGTATGTAGATTTGTGCTCGGCTTAGCTGAATCTTTAGTAATGGGAGATTGCATTTGAAATAACGAATAGAAATCCAATCAAATGGCAGAATATTCAAATATGCATCTGTGATACAATGAGTCACTATTCATGGACATTTGTCCCTCGCGAATGACGTCAAGCGACAAAAGTTTTAGCAAAACTGTTTGCAATTGGCCTTGAAAGTCAAAGTACGGAGAATTTAATCGAATGGTTTCGATCCTAAATTTGAGCCGCTTCTCCAGCCTGAAGTAGAGCCAACAAATGAAGAGACCATCTTTATTCGAGAATAAATAATTCACTTTTAGGAACGGAAACATACTTGGTCATGATCACATTTGGCTGGAATAGACTGAAAAAATAAACAGAACACATAAAAGATGTTACTCATATATGAAAAAATGGCGGTAACCTCCCAGAGGAACAGAGGTTGCGTGAATATGTTTTTCCTTTTTGCACATTTAAGCGCAAGGTTCACGTCCCTCCTACGCTTTGTATTTGAAATTTAGATTAATGCTTTATATTTTTTAATATTGTGAATCATACAGAATCCAACTTTCGATGTGAAGAGCTACTTTCCATCATTAATAAACAGGGCGAGCGTACACTGAATCAAGTCGTTTCAGGCCTTCATTGTTCCATTGATCCCAATAAAGAGAGAGCTCGTCACCGACTACGCTTGATCCTTCAGCAAATCTTTTGTTCCTTGGGGCTTTCCATGAGTAAATATTCCTAATGATAGGGTAATTGCTAGATCGACCATGATCACGTTCACGTGAACCGGATTACTCTAGAACAAGAGTAAAACACTATATTACATGGAAGTTGTCAACCCCAACTCGTACCAAATCCTTATCATTTGGATTAACAGTAACAGCGATGGTTCCGAAATAGCAATCTAAAAGAATCACGTAGGCATCTGACTCGACCGCTTTTATCAGCTCTCATCCTGGAAGTTATTTTAGGAATCCATCAATATTTGATGCACTTCTTGACATTCTATCGTATGTTCCCAGTTTTACAAGGCAACATCCTATGGCACATAGCAACACGTTTCATATCTTGCTAAATTGTATTGTAAAATGCTTTTACAGTGGATTGGTTGTACTTCATATGGCTTTTTCTGAGACCTTTCAAACAAAGAGGCAAACTTTCTGGTCTACTCTCGCCAACATTACCCCCCACTTTTAACAGGATCCATTTTCGCAGAGCTTCAGCGTCAAAAATTATCCAAAAGAAACTCCTTTTTCAAGAAAGATTGTCAAGTATCACTCAAAACCAGATTTTGTCGTCATAGGCTTAGAGGTTCTTAACAACTCTTCTCGAAACTTTGTTTTTGAAAAGATTGAGCGTATTATTACAGCATTAAAAAGGTATTGATCATGGAGATGTTTCAAAAACAATAAGAATGCAAAGTAAAATATGTTCCTACCATATTCTGATTGCACGATTATTGTACGATAAAGCTACGCTAACCATAGTTTCTCATTTTTCCCATCTGTTTACACAAGGCCCTGACTCTAGAAATCTTATCTAATCCTCCTCTGCTTTTCTTTATGAAGCATTAACTAGATCATTGATCTGTTTTTCTAGGTGAAAACGACATTCCCTGACATTCCCGCTTCAGTGCTTTATGACGTGCTACATGATCCAGAGTACCGGAAAACCTGGGACAAGTTCATGTTGGAGTCCAAAGAAATCGGGCATCTGAATCCAAACAACAACATCAGTTACTATTCGTGTAAGTTTATGACGGGTGGGAGAATGGTTGTTGTTGTATTCATTAGCCAAAGTTGCCTTGAGGGGCTCTAGGATTACCACCTCCGTTTTCCTTATCCACATTAGAGTAACACTCCAATAACGATTTGGTGCAATTGCTCACCACATCTGATGTGTATTATGTAGAGTTACTGAGACTCAGAATTGAATGGTGTTTGACCAAAAACGAAATACCTTATTGAATAAGAAATGGCAGACATTAGGCTCTTAAATTAGATACTGCATGATGACGTTATGTCATCTCTTCTTCCAAATGGCGCTTATTTGAGACACTTGATAAAATGACTGACTTCCTAAAGCATAGATGGTGTGACTTCATCAAATTTCAACCGCTTTAATGTTAAAAAGATAACGAATTTTAAAAGCCATGTTCAGGTTAAGTCATGTTCTAAAATAGAATCGGGTGTGGGAGAATTTGAATCTAACTTGTTTTCCTTTTCCTGCCCTTTCTGCCTCAGGAGGGAGAGCAGCCCGCCTTTAGAACACAACTATACATACAACTTACTACATGAATGAATATTCATCCATCCGTCAGTTACGCCTTTTGAGAAGGGACTTAATAACCGAATAAATGCACTTGATATCATGAGCTATTTCCCAGCAGTCATCCTCAAGAAAAGTATGTTAAGCTTAGATAATGCTTATCATTCTTTTTCGTTTGATTTTAAAAATGGTTTTGAATAACATTTTCACTTCATTCATTTTGAATTGTCGTCATCAACACTCCAAAAGAATTAATTATAAGAAAGCAAAAAAATCGTCGCCCCCGATAACAAGATGACAACCCAACAAAGTCCTCGAATCTACTTTTAGATTTCCCTGTCTTGTGTTTGCAATCAGTAATGCAAAGGCTAACAAGCAAATGCTCTTGAACAAGAACCAATCCAAACAACGAATGGGAGTCTAAATTTAGCTCTAGCTTCAGGGATCAAATTGAAGAGTCTCAACACTGTCTGGAGTGCGTACTCTAGCCAAAACAGTTGTATTAGAACCTTCAGAAAGCTAGATTGAAACATTATCACATGAAGACCACAATGTGCCTCCAAAGCCTCCCTTTCTTTGTGTATACTGTCCTAATAAGTTAATGAGAGAGTAAGAAAGTGACTGAGTGGTCATTAATTCTTTAATTGGTGCCTCAAGACCTCATATGTGAGAAGGTTCAAGGGAAAGAGATCTTCCGGGTAGTGACTTACTACGAGTAGTTCCTACTTCTCAGGTACGTCCTTTTTCTGACAGGATGAGCACCTGAGAATACGTATGTACGTTTATCCAGACAGATAACCATCAAAGATACCAGTGGTCAACGTACGACAGTCAGACACACTCCCTCAACGAGATTGGTTTTTTGTCCCAGTTCCTGAAATCCGATCGTGCAATGGGTAAAAAGGCACTTCGGTTGAAAGCTTGGATAAAACGATATTGTACATATACAAGACTCTGAGCGAACAACCGTTCCCTTGTTGCGTGTTTTGACCTAGATAATAAGATTTTCGAGTCGTGTTATTGTCAAAGGATGAAAACTAATTTTAACACCTTCACTGGAGGGGGACGTACTCGACGTATGGATAATATAGGCCAGGGTGGCCAAGTCCAGTTGGGCCTGAAAAGGATACTAAATACTTCAGAAAAATGATTTGTTGTACTGTGCAGTGAAGTTGGCACAAGGTTAATGAAAATAGAACAGGCCGAAAATTTTCAACTCACTTTTCTGAAGTGGACAAACCTTACTTGTTTCACTTTACGGGTTTGAACTGGCTTTTTGATCGTGACTTGACCAAAACTCACATTTCAAAAGCCCAACCCAGTTAAACTGACCTAATAACTCATAGTCATTGCAGTACAATTTTCAACACTAATTTACATACAGGTCTTGTACAATTAAATTAGTTTATGCAGCTTTTAGCACCATCTGTTGAGATTTCGACTCGGTAGATGAATGCAAGAGATGAATCCGCTTACACTTTCGTCACAAATGCTTCTTGCGGTGGTTGATCTTGTGTTTCTAATCTGTGCCTGGTTTGGCATCTCTGTAATCCCCACTTATGTGGGATTATTCTGATCCTTCTCATTGCTGAGGAATGAGTTCATTCGCTTTGTTGGGCGAGGATCGTTGCATCAGGTTTCTCCTCCTTCTCTCCTGCTTTCTTAAATAAGTAGTAATACGGCTTGTCGGTCCCATAATCCTTGCTAACCTGCAACGAGAATGTGAATGAAGCTCATTCATGATTGATTGGAGTTCACTACCGAGAAGTCCCATATAAGTTGTTTGACGTTCAGAAAACACACACACATATATGTGGTACGATATATCCATTCCTGTTCTCGTTCTTCTTTCTCTTGAAAGCCATTAAAGGCGAGGCTTACTTCGGCTTTCTTATCTTAGTGCTCTCATAAAACTTCCAAAAAGACAAGTAATACTCAAGGATGTCACTGGAATGCCAGGCAACATTAGAAGCCAGGCTGAATCACGAGAACTGCTTCGGAGAATTTGGAACACAAAAAGGATGACGTCATGAGTTGGAACGTGCTAGGAATGTACAATGGGATCCCAGGAATACCAACCTGACAGAGGTTGGTTCCACGTGGAGGAACAACGAATTGGAAGTGAATGGTGATGCTCCTTTGAGGTTGCGGTGTGTGGCCGGCGATAAGTTGGATAAGGGAACTCGCTATTGATTGACCTTGACAATGGATTGTAACTTGTTAAGTGGGTCTGGACAAGAATCTATGGAAGTTTCTCAGTTGAGCGTTGTCCAGGGTTTCCTTTATTGATTTGGTCCACCCCAGAAGTAAGGTATGCACTGGAATCAGAACACAATATGCAAGTTCAATAAGGGTTTTCAGGTCGCAGATTGAACGTTGCTTGCCCCCTTGGGTATGACCCCAGGTTTACCCATTTCAGCCATCAACAGCCCTGACTGGTGGTATAATGATAGGCCAGAGAACATTTAGACGCTTCAAAAAGACTCGGTTTTGACCCTTAAAAGAGTTGATTGACTTAATGTTGAAAACTAGTTTTCAATTGGCGTTTGATTGAAGCGATAATCAGCCATGTCTTGGACCCAAGTTCAGTTGGGGAACAAGAAGTCTAAAATCTGAATATGTAAAGTCCAATTTCATCGTAAAGAAATATGTTATCTTCAAGAGTTGGAACAAATCTTGAGCGAAAGTGATGTCTTTAGAAACAAACATTTGCAAAAGGTCAGTTTGCTGAGAAGTAGCTAAGACTACAAAATACAACAGAAGGGATAATGAAGCAAGCACTCCAAAATCCACACCCACATCTTTTAAGCTCTTACACCTATAAGCGATGGTTACAGTTTACTCAAACGCCATTAAGGAACATAAAGTACACGTATTTCTTGGTTGATGATTCCGAAATTTCAACTATCCGCTGCAGTCTTTTACGAAAAGGCCGAATAAAACGACAGGAGCACTACCTATTCATTGAAATTGTCAATGATCGAGGTCTGTATTTCTTTTTGTTTGAATTGAGTAGACAAGTTTTATCTGCGCATATTGGTTATTTGGAAATGGGGGTGTTTAGTTGCTATGAATCGTTGTGACGTCACGGCAGTGACATAATGACGTCATAGTCAAACTAACGGAAGTGTATGTATCAAAAATACTCTTCATTATAAACATATTGGAAAGAAGACCCCAAAACATCCAATATTTGGCGTCAATACTCTGAATACATTACCGACCTTCATGAATTTCCTTTCTTTTCTTTCCAGTGGCTTGTCCTGCTCCAGTGAAAAATAGAGATTTTGTCATTCAGAGCTCTTGGTTGGAGACACCCAAGGAATATATGATCATCAATCATTCTGTGTTTCACAGGGACTTCCCAACCAGAAAAGGATTCGTTCGCGGAACTTCGTATCTCACAGGTTAGAAATAAAACAGGTCTAAAAAAATAACTTGTCAAGTCTGCATAATTCTGTAGCATCTAGGGTCACAGTAAACTAATAAACATACAACAAGATTGACTAGCGTCATTTTAATAGGATATCCTGTTAATCTGGTTACAAGGATCAACTTTGTTTTGCATTCATGCGTTCTTGGCTTGAACCTCTAGTACTGTACTTCTTAGATGCTCTATTTTTCTTTCGAGTTCTTGTCTTCAAGCTCATTAGGAAGTTCTTCCGTTCACTCTTCTTTGATTTGGTTTGGTCGCTTTGTATCCAATTCTGTTTGTGAGGGCTTGCTTGGCCACGTAGAACGTGAAAAGGTACTTTGAGGCGATTCCGGAATCCAGATCCTCTTGGCAACAGGTTGGCAGGGTGGTAATTTATTTATGAATGCCGTTTGCCTTTCAGGTTTTCATATCAAGACGGCTGGTCAAGGTTGTGAGCTGGGTTACTTGACTCATTCGAATCCCAAGGGTAACCTTCCTTCTTGGGTTTCCAACAAGCTGTCCTCCAACTTTGCGCCCAAGCTCATTAGGAAGCTTCACAAGGCCTGTCAAAAGTACCCAAGCTGGAAGAGCCAACACGGAAAGGCCCAGAAACCTTGGCTCTTCCCCGAACTTATTGCAAGCCCAAGAATCAATGTAAAAGATGTAAGTTCTCAAGGGCTTCTTACTTCTCAAAATGTGCTCTGCGCTGAGGCTCAACATGGAAATGTCAGCCAAGACTGACGTAACTTGATGCATAAGAGAATAGAATAAGATTTAGGAGAAATTAACAAAAAAATAGTTCATGCCGAGATCTTAAATAAGACTACGTAAAAGGAAGTCATGCGGAAGTGATGGTCTGTGAGAGTTTTTGCTTTGAATCAAGCCTCTTTATTCCATCTGGATGAACCATTGGCTATTTTTATCTGGATAAGGAAGTTGTTCATTATGTGCCATCATTAGCTTGAGCCTTGTAACAGACCCAAGATAGAAATAATTATCGATCTTCATGTTTTTAGTGCAACAAGGACACCTTGGCCGATACGGATAGTTCTTCATCGCCCGAGGAAAGTCTAATTGAGGAGTTGGAAACGTGCCACATTGAAAACTTTTCAGACACGGAATAGTCTTGGGCAACATCATTGATTGGGAATGAATACTTGGACTTGTTTTGCCTTGCCGATGAATGAAGATTTTTTTCCCTGCTCGGCCAACACATTCCCGAGTACACCATAGAGGTCATCGCTTTGCTACTTTTATAATCTCTTGCGTGAACTAGCATTTGAAGTCGGGTCGAGTTGATCCTTTTCTTTGAATGAGTTCTTCAGTACACCTTCGGCCACCTGGCGCTCAGTTCACGTACTAAATGTTCTCTTGGGGTCACGCCTGAAGCTATTGGGCGGGAATCCGAAATGTCGATACTCGATCTTGTGAGTTAACATGAGCGTTGAAACCAGTTTGTTCCAAATATACCAAAGTGAAAATTTCGAATTTTCATTTCATTGAATAGAAAGGACATGCCCAACATAACCTTGGAAATCATGTTTTAGAACATTTCTTTGTTGGACTAAAGACATGTTTTCGAATGCATCTAACACTTCAACTATTAGCAGAATCATGCTTTACTGTAGCGTACAAAAACAATAGAATCATTCAGGCAAGAGCTTCTAGGAGATCTTTCTCTGATGAATGTGACCTCCGTGCTATGCTGTCAAGCAAGTACAAAGGCTGCGTGGAAAGAGCATTTTTTTAATCCGCTTAAAAGACCCGAAAGAAGTTGCAGCGTGTTGAGCAGCGCCCTCTGCCCCGTTTAGGTGTGGACCAATAATCTTGAATAGCTCGGAGGGTAGTTAAGGGCTGTGACATTTCGACCTTAATTTTCCATTGAAAATTCAAAATTATGCTCGAAAACTGTTATAGAGAGTCTCAAACTATTGCAAGGTTGATATACCACTATGTAAATTCGCAGAATTCTCAAAAAACCTAAATTCAAGTTTTTGAAGGTTTGATTTTGGTTTTTATAATTAAGCAAGTGTCAGACTTTTTAGAAACTTGCTTGAT